>NC_142952.1:6846697-6849197 GCF_046866305.1 Octopus bimaculoides
CGGGCTTTGTGCAGCTCCCGTCGAACAGTTTCTTGTGAAACTGTATTCTCGAGGTGGTTATTAAGCTCTGCAGTAATTTTAGGAGCTGTACTTCTGTGATTCTTTCTAACAATACGCGTAAGAGTCTGATGGTACCAATCTGAAAGTTTTGGTTTTCTTCCGGAGTTTTCTTTGGACGAAAAGGGTTTTTCCTCTTTCTCAAAATCTGTTATTACTTTTGAGACAATACGTCTTGATACACCAAACATTTCGGCTGTTTTCGTTACGCTAGCGCCTGCCATACGAGCAGCAACAATTTGACCTCTTTGAAAGTCCGATAGATCTGTCATTTTAATGAATTTTAATTGCCTTTTCTGATGTTCTTTGTGTGTGTGTGTGTGTGTGTGTGTGTGTGTGTGTGTGCGTGCGTGTGTATCTGTGTCTGTGTTTGCCCCCCCCCCCCCGCTATCACTTGACAACCGATGCTGGAGTGTTTACGTCCCTGTAACTTATACACGGCTCTGACAGAGGTTGTTTTATGTTCTCCATATTTTCTGTCGACCAATTGATTGGTTGATGAGACTGAACCCTGAACGCCACCAATATGTGTGTGTGTCTCTCTCTCTCTCTCTCTCTATATATATATATATATATACACACACACATATGTGTGTGGGGGGTGTATACATACATTATTCAAAAGAGTTTGACTCGGTTTCCGTGATACTACATGTTTCGTACGCCCCTAACGAGGTATTTATATACAAGAAGGTAGAAAGGGGCAGACATAGATATATAGATAAATAGTTAGATAGATAGATAGATAGATAGATACTTACAAAGAGAGATAACTATGTAAGAATGTACATTTCACGAGATTATGAGATTATACATAAATACGCATGAGTGGGCGTACGTGGGTGTATTTATGTGTTTGTGTATTCGTGTATATTTGCGAATGAAATAATGCGATCGATTGGCGTTCACTTAAAATTTCCAAGTTCGATCGAATGTTTCGATATCAGATGTGTGAACAGGATTAAATGAACGGCTTTATGATGAAATTATGTAATTAAGAAGGCACCCACTCAAAAGCCAAATGAAACACATTCACTTACATACATGCATACATCCATACATACACAGACGCAGAAAAGTATAATTAATTGCCTATATTTAAATGTCATATGATGGTAATATGTATATATATATATATATATATATATATATATATATATATATATATATATATATATATATATATATATTTGTGTATGTATGTATGTATATATATATACGTATGTATGTATGTATGTATTCTGAACGTATATATGTATGCATGCATATCTGAACGTATACATAAACATGCGTATTCGTTAATCGATACCTATGAATATATTTATGTTTGTATATGTGTGTGTGTGTGTGTGTGTGTGTGTGTGTGTGTGTGTGTGTGTGTGTGTGTGTGTGTGTGTGTGTATGAGTGTGTCTGATTTCGAGTCAGAGCTTGTTGATGTATACGCATTGAGTAATAATGCATAGTCTTCACACTATTAATTCACTGATCTATCTCTCACCCTCTCTCTCTCTCTCTCTCTGTCTATATCTCTGTCTCTCTCTACATATGTGTGTGTGTGTGCGTGTATGTGTGTACATATGTGTGTGTGTGTGAGGCGCAATGGACTAGTGGTTAGGGCAGCGGACTAGCGGTCATGGGATCGCGGTTTCGATTTCCAGACCTGGCATTGTGTGTGTTTTATTGCCAGTTTAGTAATATGCACCTGAGAAGATGCATCATTACTCATGTCACTGCCAACTTCACACCCTGTTTGTGATTCACTCCCTCCTATCTGCATTTCATTCAGTTTCCAGTAATTGTAGAGTAGAGATTGGAATTTTCAGTACCTTCTGGAACCCCACTCGTTATTTGAGTTTTCTTGGAGTTGGCTGTATTGGCTCCTACCGACAGCTCACCGTTTTAGTATGTGAGCATATCCAAAATAAAACTGTATCTTCTCCTGTCAAGAGGTACGGATGAGTCTACTTTGTGACAGGAAACGCTGATGAGGGCAGCAAAATCAAACTCATTCATTCACCCATTGCCAACTCGCGTCAGTAAAGGTTAAAGTAGGGAACAAAATCAGCAAAGGTAACGACGATAAAACCCAGTGTGACCGTAGCTCTCGAGCAGAAAATACTAATGTAAAAAGAGAATATGTATTTCATAAAATATGAAATTTCAAAACCGAATCACCTGTTTCGATTGGCATTATATTTCTACGTTCATTGTATGATTTTGTTAGCGATGGAGACCAGTAAAAGAGAGTTGACCTATACTGCACAAATTCTAAACGCAATTCGAATTTTCGTTATATAAAGATTCACGTGGAGTTTTAAATAGTGGTTTTAAGTGATGCTATTTAAGTAGCACTATACAAGGTGTGTGTGTGTGTGTGTATGTGTGTGTGTGTGTCTGTATGTGTGTGTGCGTGCGTGTGTGAGTGTGCATGTATATTTATGT
>NC_142952.1:6856697-6869197 GCF_046866305.1 Octopus bimaculoides
GGCTGTGTGTGTGTATGTGTGTGTGTGTGTGTGTGTGTGTGTGTGTGTGTGTGTGTGTACGTTCTTCCCAACACCACCAGCACAACCATTTGCCAGCCGGTTAGTGAGTTTACGTGCCCTTAATTAAGCGATTCCGCAAAAGAAGCCGGTTGAATAAGTACCCGGCTGAACACAATATAAGTTCTGCTGTCCATTCATTCGACCAAAAGTTCTTCAAGACGCCCCCACCCCCACCCCAGTATCGTTGCAATCTAATGACTGAAACAAGTAAATTGTAGAAGATAAAAATGGATGATTAAAAAAATGTAAGGGAGACAACTCTAAATGTTAAATTTCTTGAAACAAAAACGTATTCACTCCAGTGTAGAATGGAAGAATTATTCGAATGACGTTATTCCTGTCTAATATATTCCCCATGTGGTTAAATAGTATATTTATTCATTTTATTAGGAATTTTCATCATTTCTTAAATATTTCCAGGAATTACAAAATATAATAGCAAACCAATAATGTGGAGTTTTAGTAAGGTGCTGGGAATATAGGAAAGTGAAAGAGTTGTCTGTTAGTTAATTATATTACCATATCTATTCTATACTACATATATAAACTATCAATGTTATTTTATTTGTTTTTTTTCTTGTATCAATTTTAGATTTTCATGTTATTTTATTGCCTATTTAAGTCTGCGGATGAAAAAAATTCAATTAATTTTTATAGGTGCTTTACAAGAATGTTATTACTGACTTCAAATTTTTTTCAAAAAAATACACTTTCACTAATTCCTGTTATAGATCTGTGCCGAAACTGGGGTACCTCTATCAGGGATGCTCGTTACACATTCCTATCGATTCCAGGAATTATTTCACAGGAGTGTGTCTATGTGTGTGTGTATGTGTGTGTGTATGTGTGTGTGTATGTGTGTGTGTATGTGTGTGTGTATGCGTGTTCGTGCTATGATTGATCGCCAGCCACTAAGCCTTTTTTTTACTTTCTCTCTCTGCTTATTTCTGTGTTCCTTTCTGTCAAAGAGCGTAGGCTCGAAATGTAAAAGATTTTCTCACTTCCCGAGTGTTAAACCAATACATCTGTTTGTTGTTTACACACCCGTCTTCGTCTTTTGCTTTGTTTATTTTTTTTTATAAATTCCAACTATATATATATATATATATATATATATATATATATATATATATATATATATATATATATTTAAAAATTTTAGGAATGGAGAAAACGCATGATAACATGCGTTTTCTCCATTCCTTAAATTTTTAAATATACTCAAATACCCAACATTTCAAGGAGTTCCTGCCTTAAAAACAGGAACTACACCACAGTTATTTTGTGTTCTTTGCTACATTGGTTTCTATTAACCCATTTATTCTATCCGAAGAATTTTTATTCATTAAGATAGAAGAAATACATATAAGTATATATATATATATATATATATATATATATATATATATATATATATATATATATATATATATATATATATATATATGTATGTATGTATATCCTCCTGTCAAGAGTTGCAGATGAAAGCAATATTGGTTTACAATTTTGGAAGGAGGCCACCGATCGTAGGGAAGCGGCTATGTCAATTACCTCAACCCAAGCCCGCAACTAGTACTTACTTTATCGACCCTGAAAGAATGAAAAGTAAAATCTACCTCGGTACGCAACTGGTACTTAATTTAACGACTTCGAAAGGATGGAAGGCAAAGTCGACCTCGGCGGAATTTAAAGTCCGCATTGAAATATTAAACCACTATTAGCGATCAAGAAAGCAGTAACTTAACAGAATTAGCGTAACTTACTTCACGTTGAGTTTACATTCTCTTGAATTCAGCTATACCTCTTATCTTTTGGAGTCAATAGTTAAAGAACCACCCATGCAATGAACTTAATACTCCTTACCTTTCATCTCTCAGACGTGGCTATGAAACGTACATAACATTCAAATTTAATATTTACATATATATCAAGCGCTTTTTAAGTATCCCTCGACAATTTTCCACCCCATAACGCATCATTAATCAACCAGGTACGAAATCGAATGTTACTCATCAACGTTCTTGTGATCTAAGATCGATTTCAGAAACAAGTGGTTCCAACACGAATTTCTTAACCACAAAGCTATATATATCTGAGCTTATAGTTGTGTTCTTTATTCCGCCATGTCTATTGTATTGTATATTGTTATTCATATATAAACTATCAATTTCTGTTATCATTTTTGTCTAATATATTTTGTTTAATTTTACTCGTATTTCCTTGCTTTATTTTTTTGGCCATTTAGGTTTGCAGCTGCCAAAAAAAAAAAAATAAAATAAAATCAATTAATTTTTATGGGTACCTTTCAATAATGTTATTACAGACAAAAGGAATGAAGAATATAAATTTAAAATATAGATAAAAAATATAGACTTTAAAATATATAAATATAAGAGAGGAGGAGAGGAAGGAGGAGGAGGAATAACAACAAAAGTCATAGCGAAGTGGTTAAGCATAGCAGTTTGCGCCAGCGAGTTTCGCTCTTTCGTTACAGTCTTACAGCCCATTGGTTATATTTGCGTCGGGTTGACCAATGAATTGTGAGTGGAAATTGTAGAGGCTATATATACATGTATATATATATATATATATATGTATATATATATATATATATATATATATATATATATATATATATATATATATATATATATATATATATATATATAAAACAAACGATGGGTAGGTGTCAATTTCATTACAGCTGTTTCGAACGAACTTTTTAATTGATCAATGGGTAGATTATATCATAAAATATTTCGTAATGTACTTAACACTGGTATTTATTCAATCGGTTTCTTTTGTGGGATCGCTAACTTGCGGAGGCGTAAACAGACTAGCACCGAATGTCACACACACACACACACACACACACACACACACACACACACACATATATATATATATATATATATATATATATATATATATATATATATATATATATATATATATACATATATATATGTATATGTATATATATATGTATATATATGAATATATATATATATATATATATATATAGAGAGAGAGAGAGAGAGATAGAGAGATAAATATACGACGGGCTTCTTTCAGTTTCTGTTCAACAAATCCACTTACAAAGCATTGGTCGGCCCGAGGCTATAGTAGAAGACACAGACCCAAGGTACCACGCAGTGGTACTGAACCTGGAACAATGTGGTTGGGAAGCAAGCTTCTTACCACGCAGCCACGCCTCTATGAGTATGTGTGTATGCGTGCTAGCAAGCATATGATTGTGTGTCTGCGCCTCTGCGTATGTGTGTATAGATGTTGTTTGTATTATTTTTGCAATAATCTTGATGTGAAAACAAGTGTTGAAACAGAAGCATTTGTAAACCGGGAGATTCGTTCCCGGCTAAAATAACACGAAATGGTTCCGCTTCACTTCTATATATTTACTAATTAATTAATAGTCAACTACCGAAGTAATTGACCCTTCTACTAATCAGCAGATCGTTTCATCTATCGGTCAATCAGATGGTTTGTTATCGTAGTTTGTTAGCATCAGCGACTGCATCAATGTTGGTCCAGATCAGTCTGAATGTAATGAAATTCATAGTACTGCGTTTTGTGTATGCATATAAACATTTTGGTATTTGCAACAGTGTGTTTATTTGTGTGTATGTATGTGTGTGTGTAATCGGCAGTGCGTACGTGTGTGTGTGTGTATGTATGTAATAGGCAGTGTGTCCCTGTGTGTAATAGGCAGTTTGTGGTCGTAAATATGTTTCGTTTATAGTTTAAGGTCTCGTTTTGATTGGTCAATGCTTATGCGCATAGACTGTGCATGAGTGCTTGTGTGTACAAGTATGCCTCTATGTGGCATGCCGGCGCCGTGATGCGAGTGCGCGTGCTACTCTGCGTTTAATGTGCGTGCGCTTTTGTATGCGCGTGCGTGTATGAATAGACGTTTATATATGTGCGCGCCTGAATCCGATTATCACTTATTTCCGTGTGTTAATGTATCTAGGAAGGTTCCGGTTCTGTAGCTAAGTGATTTCCTTTTATTCTTATCTCACAAGAGAATAATAAATCTATCAACATACGTACTTACTAAGACATACACCGTCAGCAAAATACATAGACATACACACTATTATAGATATTGATTTATCAATGCACATACACAGATATGCCTATACAAGCACGCAAACATGCATACACACATACATACATTCATACATACATAAATACATACATTTGTTAAACTGTACACACACACGCGAGCATTCAAACACACATATATATATATTCATATACGTAGACGTGTGTATGCATATACTTTTAAGCATACGCGCCTCTACAAACATACATGCATACAAATGCACAGTATAAACGTATATACACGCACACATAAATATTAATTCATACACACATATATATATACATATATGAATACACACACACACACACACACACACACACACACACACACACACACACACACACATACACACACACTGATATGATCGTTAGAGGGCGCTCATATCCAGGTTTAAATGGCGGAGTAGATATCGTTCCAAATTTCTCTAAACATATTTCCACGTTTAGAAATACAAGGTGTGACAAAAGAACCCCCTGATTCGCCATTCTTGATAAGCTTTTCAACCGTAAGCGTACGGTAAGCAAAGGTTGAGAACTAAAGATAAGCAATGAAATCCTATAAAACATTAGGGACATAAAGACCGCATTATCACCTTCCTTCCATAACTAGCAACGTATCAATGGCTGTATAAAATATGGGAAGGTTTTTGTTTGTTTATTTTACTGCGCGGTGTACATAGCGTATTGCTACATAAAATTGGTTTTTAACACAGATACAAAGTCGGCAATATGAGAAACAAAGACCGGTCGAGAGTAAAAATGGACAGCGTAAAGACCTGGCACGTTAGTGAATGCAACGTGCCATAACGAAGTCCAACAACTGCATTCGAAGTTGAGGGCCCACGCCAAGAGAAGTTAATGGCGTGAGTACGAGCATATAGAGACATGGATATATATATATATATATATATATATATATATATGTATTCACGCATACACATAGATATTTATATATATACGCAAGCATATATATATATATATATATATATATATATATATATATATATATATATATATATATATATATATATATATATATATATATATATACATATATATATATACATATATATATGTATATATGTGTGTGTGTGTATATATGTATATCGATAGATAGAAAGATAGATAAGTAGGTAGATAGATAGACAGATAGATAGATAGATAGATAGATAGATAGATAGATAGATCTAAATATTTATTATATTGCGTATAAATATATGTCCATATATAAATGTATGTAGGTATGAATGTATGTTGGAACGTCTGTACATACTTACAAACATAGAGAGAGAGCGGAGTGAGAGAGAGAGAGAGAGAGAGAAAGAGAGAGGGAGAGAGAAAATGGAGGGAGAGACAAAGAGAAACACATTTACAATTATTCCTTCAATTCCCAACCGAAATAATCTATTTTTATTTCTTTGAAATAATGACGGAAGATAATAACATAAAGACGTCCACGTAGAAACACGAAAATCTTATACATACACACTTACATACATACATAGACACATACACGCATGCATACAAGGGCACATATATACTACATTCATATATATATATATATATATATATATATATATATATATATATATATATACATAAGCTCATATCTATACATATATATATAAATAGAAATCATATATATAGTTATATATGTATATATATATATATATATATATATATATATATATATATATATATATATATATATATATATATATATATATATATATATATATATGATATAGATATAGATGTATACACGCATACACACGTGCATGTATATATGTATGTAAAATATTGCAACAACAATTACAACAATAAACACGACAACGAAACCGAAGAATGAAGAATTGGAATAATAATAATCTTTATGATTATAGTAATGTTAGTTTGTAACAAGACAATAAAAGGCAATAACAAGACTATAACAAGTCAATAATCAGTTATTTCTGAAATGCTTTTGTCAAGATAAATTTGCTCTATAATGTTGTAATGCTCTTTGAGTCAAGTCTGTACCTCAATCGATGTAGAACGGGGATAACAATGGCTTTGAAGAAAACGAACGCATTATACAATGAAAATACTGCGGCAGCATTAAAGATGTACTTATTTTTATGCGTGTATGAGTTTGTATTTACATGCGTGTCGCTGTGTGTGTATATATGTACGTGTTTGTGTGTTTGTATGTGTGTATGTGTGAGTTGGCGTATGCGTGTATGCACGTATATAAGTTTATATTATGTATTTGGATTTGTATATGTGTAAAATATGTGTATGTGTTAGTTATTTATGTACAAATATATTTATGTATATACATGTATATATATATATATATATATATATATATATATATATATATATATATATATATATAAACACACACACATATATAGGCATATATATGCACATATACACGCGTGTTCTTACCTGTGTATAGTTATCTATATATATCTAGATATTAAACACATATGTATATGTGTGTGTGTGTGTATATATATATATATATATATATATATATATATATATATATATATATATATACATATACACACATATTTACGTACGAGTGCGTGTGCATAGACATATTAAATAAATATATATCAATATGTTACATCTAATCAATAATATGGTGATAGATTGGCTTTAGAAAATATTCCTTGTATTGCCTTATTACAAACTCTCTTGTTCTGAGTTCAAATCCTGTCTTGGGCGATTTTGATTTTCTTTATCCCTTTCTCGATAAAATATTTTCCGTTCGTCACTTTTGCTATAATCGAATCTTCTTTTTTAATAACATATGGTTTTGATCTAACATAATTAACCGATATATAATTTTATATTTATAAGTATGACTAATTAATGCCCCGAAAGAAGAAGTCTCAATGTCGGCGTTCAATGGATGTCAATAAGTGCTCTGGTTATGCAAGGATTGAAAAAAAAAAAAAAACATTGGTCGACTTTGCTTTTCGTCCTTTTGGGCTCGACAAATTAAGCACCAGTTGAGTACTGGGGTAGATGTAATTGACTTAACACCTCCCCAAAACATTTCAGGCCTTGTGACTATAGTAGAAAGGATTACCATTATTGTTAAAGGCGGTGAGCAAGCAGAATAGTTGGCACAACGGGCGAAATGCTTAGCGGTATTTCGTCCGTCTTTACATTCTGAGATCAAATTCTGCCGAGTTTGACTTTATCTTTCATCCTTTCGAGGTCGATAAAATAAATACCAGTAAAACACTGGGGTCGATATAATCGATTATATCCTCCTCTAAAATTTCAGGCTTTTTGCCTACAGTAGAAAATATTATTATTATTATTATTATTATTATTATCATTATTATTATTATCATTTACATTATTATTATTATTATTATTATTATTATTATTATTATTATTATTATTATTATTATTGTTGTTGTTGTCATCATCATCATCATCATCATCATTATTGCACTTGCTTTATATTATATAATATTTTATATAATATTTTATATATACACATATATGGTAAGCCGAATTATCTCAAATATAAATTCGATATTTGGAATAATCTTGAAATATTAATTTCGCTATTCCGAATTATCTATTAATATTAATTCATTCTTCCTATTCCTTTTAGATTTGTATTTTTATTTCTTCCTCATCTTTCTTTCTCTTTCGTTTCTTTGCCGTTTTCTTGTTTTATTTTGCGATTTATATGAATTTTTAAATCATTCTCAAATCCAGATTCGTAGATTAATCTATTTATGTTATTAGAAGTGAAATATTATTCTTGAGGTTATTGTTGCCATTCTTGTCACTGTTGTTGATATTTTTTAATTAGAAGCTATTAGATTGCCTCATTCAAAGAATGAATCGTGATTATATCGTCTAAATGGTAGCCATTGCTGTATGATAAAGAATTTCAGTTGAAAACCATGTAGCTCCTGGCTCTAACCGACAGGGCTAGTACATGCTCGTGTATTTTCTGAATATCTTATTTCTACTAACGTACTTCCTAAAACAATTCTGGCTTGAGCAGTAGCGTGATATAAATGTATATGTGTGTGTTTGTGCGTGTGTGTGTGTGTGTGTGTGTGTGTGTGTGTATGTGTGTGTGTGTATGTGTGTGTTCAAAAGTATTTGATTCGGATTCTGTGCTACTTCAAGTTGGCTAAAGGTTAAACGAACTCAAACGCTACATAATCACTAATTTAGTGACTGACAAAGGGAGGTATATCCACAGTGTACGCAGCCAGTTTCCAGCAGAATCCGAAATCGCGATCCGGGTCTGTATGCTGCAGACTTACCTCCATTTGTCAGTCATTAAGTACATGTATATATATATATATATATATATATATATATATATATATATATATATATATATATATATACATACACACACACACATACAAAAACTGTACAAATGCATGTATTTGCCGGCATGTGTGAGCGTGTTTATGGATTCGCTTGTTTCTAAGTTTCAGTACGTTGGAGATAATCGTCTAGTCAGAAAGTCGGTCAGCCAATGATTGAATTACTGGAAAACTGATTTACTCTGATTTTCCTTTTTATATTTTTATTATGTTTAGAGTCCCCGTTGTGCTTCGATAGAGACGTTGAAATTGCGTCCGTAAATATTGCAAAGCGAGTGTATGTGTTTTGTGTATTCAATCTTGAACGTCTCGCCAGTTGCTACAATGTTGATTACAGATAATTTCTAACTAATGGGTTTCGTCATTCAGATATTGCAGTTGCAGCTATGTTTGGCTGGCTGTTACATGTTTCTCGATATATAACTGATTTGTTTCAATTGAGTGTTTTAGCTGGATGTTAATTTATGATGACAACGATGACGATCACAGCAGACGACGACGACGATGGTGATTACGCTGATGAAAACAGCAATTTTGATGTCGATTCCGCACTTGGGTGTGTGTCTATATGTATGCACACAAATATATATATATATATATATATATATATATATATATATATATATATATATATGTTTGTATACACAGACATATAGATAAATATATGTATATATTTGCGTATGCATATATATATATATATATATATATACGATCATGGATGTGTGTGATGGATCTCTGTGTGTATATCTTTGCTAACTTGTCGATCGTCGTTTTATTGGTAGAATTTATTTTGAAGTGGAGCTTCCAGTTTTGCCTAATGTTTACCCAGTCACACTAACTCAATAGATAAACTAATGTGAATGCAAGTGTGCATATATGCATACATATACACTCGCATATTTATATAATGAGAGATGGATTAATGAGTCTAGACGAGACTGGCGGGGAGTTGGATAGATCGATATAAAGATATGATAGAGAAACACTCATATTGAAAGATACGTAGATAAATAAATAGAGAGAGAAAGAGAGAGAGAGAAAGAGAGAGAGAGTGAGAGAGAAAGAGAGAGAGAGAAATGCTTAAATACATTGCTGTGCACAAATAGGGAAATATATGTGTAGACCTGGAAAGAAAGTAGACAACGTAGAAAATATTTTCATCTTTCTGTATAATTTTGTGACGTTGTTCCTTTGTCGTTTCTAAATGAAGGCGGAAGTGGATACAAAATGACACAGCGTCTTCAGGATAACAACTTCCGCTTAACCTCCTCGATTATCATTTCAATCAAATAGATCAAATTATTTAAATATTGATATTATTCTACTTGTTTCGAGTGATTTGGGAATAAGACACTAACAACAACAACAACAATAATAATGATAATGATAATAATAATAATAATAATAATAATAATAATAATAATAATAATAATAATAATAATAATTATAACAGAACAAAAGCAAAAATTATGATAATAATAACATCATTAAATTCTAATAAAACCACAATAATATTAATAATAACATTGATAACAATACAAAAATCAGGAAAATATTAAATAACAATTTCAAGAAGAAGAAGAAGAAGAAGAAGAAGAAGAAGAAGAAGAAGAAGAAGAAGAAGAAGATGAAGAAGAAGGGGAAGGGGAGGGGAGGGGAGAGTGGGGGAGGAGGGGGAGGAAGGGGAAGAGGGGGATGAGGAATATTAATAATAAGGTTTGAAAAATTGACAAGAAAAATGCTAAAAATAATAAAACAATAACAACAACAACAACAACAACAACAGCAACAACAACAATAATAATAATAATAATAATAATAATAATAATAATAATAATAATAATAATAATAATAATAACAATAATAATAATTAGAACAACGTCTACGTCATATTATTCTTTAAGGAAAAACAAGTAAGCAGGGAAAAAACAAATAATATAACAAAACTGTCGTATTTAGAAAGAGAGAACTTGACTTTGCTGACAGGAAATTGATGTTGAATTGTGAGTTTAGTGATGGAGATTTCATTGAGGACTAAATTGATCAGAAGGTCAGATATTTGACTTAAGTTTCTATAATTTGTATTCGATCGCCAACAAGGAAGAAACGGTTTGCTTATCATCTTGATGAGAATATTTCGATGTAATCTAAATCGTCCAATCAGCAACAGCTTGGAAAGAAATTTCAGACGATTATTATTATAATCGTTGTATTCGTTTTTCTTCGATTAATCCGAACTGAGATTAGATGTGATTAAATGAATGCGTCCCAGCCGAGACCGATTTGTATGCATTTCGGATACAATTTCCCTTCTAATATTACATTATCCAATGTAACGCAGAGAAATCGCTGTAATTTCCAGCTTTCCGGAGTATAGCATTCACAAGGCCAGGAAAGACCAGCATAACATAATCGGTTAGTCCTGACAGCGGCAATGGTGGTTCATTATCTGCTGCTAGCGATATAGGCAAGAGTGCTTATATGCACAAGTATATAAGAGCGGTTCTCTCATGGTAATTATCGCAGTATTCTGTTTTCTAACACAACACCTTCATTTAAGCAGGGGGTAACTAACACCTTATCTTATTAATACTGCTTCTGTCGCTGTTACTTATTTTGTTAATAAGTCAACTGGCTATTTGTGACGCAACTGCTTGATTAGGCACTGAAATTCCATGTATATTGCAAGCAGAGGAATCCATGCTATTTCCAGCTTCGGGCGTATACTGTTGACAAGGACAAGGAGGGTCAAGATCATGTGATCTCGTAATCCCGGCGGTGGCAGCGATGGTGGGTGATTATCTTCCGCTAACGATATGAACAAGAGTGCTTATATGGACCGCAAGCATATGTGAGAGGTTTACTCGTGATAACTATCGCAGTGTATGCATATATATATGTATGTATATATACCTCTGCGTGTGTGTGTGTTTATGTTATATTATAATTCAAATTTGCTGAAAACAAATGAGGATGACAGGGGAGGGAACAACGAGTACCTGTATTATTTTGGACGCTCGGAAAGAATGGAAAAGTCTCTGAAGTTTCAGGATTACGCACTTCGACAGAAAGGATTGAGAGGGGAAACAAATGGCGAGAGAACGAAAGAAAGGGAGAGAGAGAAAAAATGTGTAGGTATTACACCTGTACGCATATAGAATATAATTCAGAAACAGATCAGGCATCATAGTAATAAATAAACACGAGCACAGAGTATTATACTAACACTGAAAAAGACAATAAATATTTGCTACGTTTCGGTAAGTGATCCTTTTTCAAGAACTAAAAAAAAGATGAATATAAAAATGAATTAGGATATAGGAAAAAGCTCAGTCGAACAAACTTACAAGCATGATTTATGGTATATGGTTTTTCCATACATGCACCATATGAACGTATACATAGAGATACATATTCAGACACACTTATACATACAGACATATATATACACATATATATATATATATATATATATGTGTGCCATAAATATCGCCATCCACTTTGGAGAAAATTTGTAGTTTGGAATCAGTAGTTCTTTGACTGCTATTTCTAAATTTTCAGTATGTTGGAGAAGCAACTCAATTGCTAATCCCTGTATATTTATAATGATAAATAGTCTTACCGATAAAGGTTTTTTTCATACTGAACTACTTGGCAGAATTGTTAATTATTAATTCTATTATTAATTGACGATTCTCTGCCCTTATTCTTGTATATATATATATATATATATATATATATATATATATATATATATATATATATATATATATATATATATATATATATATATATATATATATATATATATATATATATATATATATATATATATATATATATATATATATATATATATATATATATATATATATATATATATATATATATATATATATATATATATATATATATATATATATATATATATATGTATATATATATATGTATATA
>NC_142952.1:6874197-6884197 GCF_046866305.1 Octopus bimaculoides
GAAAGGCAAAGTCGACCTCGGCGGAATTTGAAATGATGTCTGATAATTAATGAAGAACTAAAGAACGAGATGACACTACTAGTGAAACTTCGAACTCACTGTTAGTAAAATCATTACTATCTATAATAACGTTTGAGTCTATACTCGTAGTGAGTGTTCTCATTGAATTTTTTTACAGATTTTTATGACTATTTCATTTTTATTTTATAATTATATAATCATTATTAAACTGTAAACATAGGCCAAGGATATCTTGATTTAATGAAGTTTACATTGTCGTAAAGATATACATGTTAACGCACGAACATTTGATATGACAATGTAAACTTCATTTAATCAAGATACCCTTGGCTTGAAGAGTAGCCTGCGGTATAAACCTCACCTGAATATTTGCCACTTCCGAGGTTCTACTAGCTATGCTCTATATAGCCCGGATCTTATCTGCTTCATTCCTTAAATCCGGTATTCTTATTCGCATACCTGGCAAACCTGACTGCCTGCCGTGGAATATTAAATAATTTCTTTCAGCTTATCGTACTCCGATACAAAAAGATCCAAAAACCTTCCGCCTCAATAAATTACTACTCTTCCTGAAAATTGTTTTTTATATTTTCTACGGCTTGCTTGAAGCTCACCTGGGTTTAACTAAATATATTGATAGAAAGCCCCTCGATATATATGTATATATGTTTAGCCCCTTGTGGGCAATAACGAAATAGATATATATGTATAATGAGTCTCATAAAAGTTAACACTTGTTCTTACAGACATAACTATTAATCTTTTAATTTGCATTACTTTTCCAATTGTAAAGATTAAACAAGAGAGACAGAGACAGGCAGAAGCAAGGAAAATGCCCCATTGTACTTCAATACTATGCAAATATTATTCTTTTAAAATACTTTTCATTTAATTTTTTCCAAAATATAATTGTTTTCCATACTTACAGTTGAAAAAGTCTCAATGATCGAAACGGGTACTGAATGTTTTTTATAAAATTATTTTAGCATTTTCTACAGTGATTTTTTCCCCCTATATATATATATATATATATATATACATATATATATATGTAATATTCTTTTATTCTTTTATTCGTTTCATTCATTTGCCTGCGGCCATACTGGAGCACCACATTTGGTCGAACAAATCGACTCCTGGACAAGTCTAGTACTTGTACTATCGGTCCCTTTTGCCGAGCCGCTAAGTTACGGGGATGTAAACACACCAATATCGGTTGCCAAGCGATGATGGAGCAACAAACACAGACACACAAAACATATATATATATATATATATATACACATACGAGCGGCTTCTTTCAGTTTCTTAGTACCAAATCCACTGAAGGCTCTGGTCGGCTCGAGGCTATAGCAGAAGACACTTGACCTAGGTGCCATGCAGACGGATTGAACCCGGAACCATATGGCTGAGAAGCAAGCTCCTTACCACACAGCTACGCTTCCTCCTATGTGTGTGTGTAGTGTGTGTGTGTGTGTGTGTGTGTGTGTGTGTGTGTGTGTGTGGTGTGTGTGTGTGTGTGTGCGTGCGTTTGTAAAACTCTCTAATGTCATACGCAAATTGCAACACCTGGCAAATATGACGAATACGTTATTATCTCCCTTGCACTACCTGCCACCGACCACTTTGTTTTATTCAAAATTATAAAATAGGAAGATAAACTAAATTTCCACTGCTGCCATTCATTCTGCAACTCTTGGAGCATGCGTCGGTTCCGCTCTCGCAAACATTTTTCTGGATAAGTCTATGCAAGTCCGTGTTTATAATTCCAATGGATTCCATGGAGAATTTTATATTAAAAGCTATCACATGTCATAGAAATATTTCTATTTATTTGTTGTAGCGATTCCGTCTGTCTATTTATTGTCTTTGTTTGTTGAGAAGCGTAGAGAAACATCAAAGCTGGGTAGAGATGTTCCAGGCAATTCAATCTGTCGAATTACATTTCAAAATGGATAAAATTACAAAAAATTACATTTTCTCCCTCTCGCCCACCTTCTTTCAGTCTCTCTTTTCCTCATTCCTTCACACACTATCTCTCTCTCTCTCCTCTATTTCTCTTTCTCTCTCTCTCTCTCTCTCTCTCTCTCTCTCTCTCTATCTCTCCTCTCTCTCTCTCTCTCTCTCCTCTCTTTCTCTCTCTGTTTCGTTCTTGAGGTATATTATTTCCCCATTTTAGATCCACCGTAGAGGAAAGAGATGTGGAAATATACGAGAACGCAGTTACGTAGACACTTACACAGAGTTACAAATCTCTCACTCTCTCTCTCTCTCTCTCTCTCTCTCTCTCTCTCTCTGTATATATATATATATATATATATATATATATATATATATATATATATATATATATATATATATATATACGTATACATATATGGATTTATATATATGTATATATAAAAATTTATATATATATATATATATATACATATATATATATATATATATATATATATATATATATATATATATATATATATATATATATGTAAATCGATTTATGTACGTATATATATTTGTAAATATATATATATACATATATATACATATATATACATATTTATATATGTACATATATATATGTATACATATTTATATATGTACACACATATATATATAAATAGATATAAGTGTATATATATATATATTTAAATATATATATATATATATATATATATATATATATATATATATATATATATATATATATATATATATATACATATATATATGTATGTATGTATGTATATATGTATTTATGTACATAAATACGTGAGTACAAACTACAAGTAACATACATGCATTCAAGCATGCGTAGACGCATACATACATATACACATACATCCACACATACATACATACATACATACATACATACATACATACATACATACATACATACATAATTTCTTTCAATGCCTGAAATAAGCTTTCTATTCCGAGCTAATTGCTGATACCGGATTTCAAAGACTCTTGAAAACCATCCAAATCACACACCCCGAAGTGAAACACGCAGTATTATTTAAATTACAAGGAATTTAAATATATTCTTACTTGAACACATATGTCCTAGCGGCTAGAGCGTTATACTAACGATAGTGTGATCGTGTGTTCGATTCCCGGACCAAGTAGCGCAGTGTGTTCTTGAGTAGAACAATTCAGATTGGGGGCGTTGGTCTACGAAGTTGTGAATGGGTAGCGCTGTGTCGGACAAGACTTCCGATCGGGTCGCTGGTCTACTCACCTAGCTGACGAGGCGGCGTCGCTGGAGAGCTGAAACGATGCAAAGCACATTGTGGTCAGTGATGTATAGCATATTCGATGTTCTGATCAATCAGGTGACCACGTCATGAAGATATATATATAGAGAGAGATAGATAATTAAATTAAAACAGTAGGGTAAAAAATTGGATATTAATTAATATCAATTTAATAGATAGACAGATAAATAAACAGATATATAGATAGATAGATAGATAGATAGATAGATAGATAGATAGATAGATAGATAGATAGATCGATAGATATACAGATAGTTATATATATATATATATATATATATATATATATATATATATATATATATATATATATGTATATATATATATATATATATATATATATATATATATATATATATATATATATATATATATATATATATATATATATATGGGAGAATATACAAATAATAACAACAGACGAGGACAGGTGGTGTAAATAACAAAAGTATACATTAGTATGACGCTCGGGATATATATATAGACAGATAGATGATCAAAATAAGAAGAGGAAGACGAACATAGCGCATCTTCTTTAGTAGTTACAATTCTTTCGGTACCACTCTATTTCTAAAACCACAGCACATAAATGATGTCATTTGAAAAGTAACGCAATAAAACCTGTTGAACATATTGGCGTTGCACTTCATAAGAATAACATAATATAAGATGCCATAAGTTCAATAAGTAGTTTGTCGAAGGGCTGGCTTATTGACTCGGCTGTTGGACTCCTGATCATAAGATTGTAGTTTCGATTTCTGGGCAGGACGACGCGTTGTGTTTTTCATTTTACCTTGCTCCACTTCACTCAGCTTTCAAAAATGTGTAATCTTGCGATGGCCTAGCATCCCATCCAGGTGGGGAATTTGTACGCCATGGGAACCGGGAAACCGGTCCTGTGGATCTATATGCCTGTGGAAGGTTCTGTACTTAAATGTTATTAGTTATGGGATCACAACTACACAAAGACTGGATATTGTTGTTTTTGAAAAATTCCTGTGCGACAGCAACAATCTTTAGACGAACAATATATAGTTTTATTCTTTTGCTTCTATCATTCTATTAGTTGTGTCAGTCATTTGACTGCATCCAAGCTGGAGCACCGCCTTGAATGGTTTTTAGTGTAACAAATCGACCCGAGGACATATTTCCTAATGTCTAGTACTTACTGTATCTGAATCTAATGTCGAACCGCTAGATTACGGGGAGGCAAACACACCAACAACGGTTGTCAAGCGGTGATGGGGAGACAAACACTGAGGCAAAGACACACACACACACACACGTATATATATATATATATATATATATATATATATATATATATATATATATATATATATATATGTATATATATATATATATATATATATGTATGTATGTATATATGTATATATATATGACGGTCTTTCAGTTTCCGTCGACCGAATACACTCACAACTCTTAGTTCGGCCCGAGATTATAGTAGAAGAGACTTGCCCAAGGTGACACACAGTGGGACTGAACACGAACCCATGTGGTTGAGAAGCAAGCTGCTTACCCCACAGCCACGCCTGCACCTAGATTTGTTTAGATTTTTTTTTTTTTTTTTTTTCGGTTCTGAAGTGACTTATGGCCGCTGGAAAGACGAGGAGACATTTTTCTATGTCAGATATATTGGTGGTAAAAGACATCAGATCAGATTTGGTAACTTCTGCTATTTTTGACATTCGAGTCTCTCAGTGAAGGAGATATACTTAAATTCCTGTGTATATGTGTGTGTGTGTCTGTGTTGCATGGTGTGCGTATGTATATATATATATGTGCATTTATGTGTGTATATCAGCCTATTCTATTGTATTCATGTACAGATGTACAGTAATGTAATACATAGATGAAGATATATTTTGTTTATATATATATATATATATATATATATATATATATATATATATATATATATATATATAAGTACACATATGTATACACACAGACACAGACAAACACACACATATACGTCCATATATAATGCATGTAACTATTTATGCATATGCAAACATACATGCATATACATATATATATACTGATTTTTATATACTTTTATATTCACATACATATTTATATGCACATGTTTGTGTATATGTGTGTATATTATATATGCATGAACTCATATAAATAAATTCACACACACACATATATATATGTACATATATATATTATGCATTTATGTATGCATCTATGTATATATAAATATGCGTGTGTATACATATATGTATATATATATATATATATATATATATATATATATATATATATATATATATATATATATATATATATATATATATTTATATATATACACACACACAGTGAAAACAATGTCTTATTGCATTTGATGTCACAGCGACATCCGTTCATTTCTATTCATAAAAACCATAAAAGCGATGCATATATATATATATATATATATAAACAGCCTGGAATGAACGAGAAAGCGGAAGAAAGAAAGACAGAGGTGGAGAAAAGTGGGGAGGTGGGGATAAAAATATAGCAAAAAATGCGTATGAAAAAAAAATATCTTAAAGTCATTATGGAGCAAATTATTTTCGTTTCCTCTGGCATTCTGTATATATAGCGTTCTATTTTCTACATTTATATCTAGCGATATATCTTTTTATCAGCATATATATATATATATATATATATATATATATATATATATATATATATATATATATATATATATTATATATATATACATATATATATATATATATATATATATATATATATATACTATGCACTTATATGTGCTATATATATATATATATATATATATATATATATATATATGTATATATATATATATATATATATATATATATATATATATATATATATATATATATATATATATATATATATATATATACGTATATATGCACATACATGTATATATATATATATGAATGTATGTATGTACATGTCATATTTTGGCGCAGATATAAATGTATACTTTTAGATGTGTACATACATATGCTCGTGTGTGTGTGTACATATGTTCATATTTCACTGACATACACGCAGATATACGTACATGCGAACGGATTCATATACGCGTGCGCGTGTGTGTGTGTGTGTGAACCTATACGTGTCTATAAGTGTATATGCGAGTGTGTATGCGTGTATGCTTGTGGAATACCTACATACATACACACACACATATCCCACCCTGGATCCCTCTGTCTGTCTCTCTCTCTCTGTAGATATGTATATATATATATACATATATATATATGTATATATATAAACGTGTATATATGTGTGTATGTATATACGTTACAAGTAATTAAATTTTTTCCTATTGATGTGTTTCATGTAAGTTAGGCTGCGCTTTGCTTATACTCCTCAAATGTATTGTGTGTGTGTTTGTGTGCGTGTGTGTGTTTGTGTGCGTGTGGGTGTATGTGTATACAACATACATATATATGCTTATATATCCATACATATATATACTTACAAAAACTCTCACACAGACATATATATATATATATATATATATATATATATATATATATATATATATATATATATGTGTGTGTGTGTGTGTGTGTGTGAGTGAGTACATTTGAATGCGTGCACTTATATATGCACAAGTACATATATGTATTCCTTTAATCATACATGTATAAACATGCATATAATTATACATGTATGCATGTATGTATGTTCGAACCTAACTTACGCCATATTACTATAATATCGTCCATATAAAGACAACTGAAAATCTTTTGGTATGTATCTTCTAAGAGAATCTATTGAAGTCAGTGAAGATTCTCAAGTACAGCGTTCGGGGTATGATGACACGAAGTTCTTCCATACACGAATGTACTCTCGCTTCCTCATCTTGCTCTATTATCTTTAGCGATGTCCTCGCAGCGAAGCTTTCTTTTTCCTATTGTGCCTATTGTATTAAGCAAATGAGATCTGTCTACACAATTCTAATTTCTCATTTCTCCTCCAGTCCATGCATTTAATCTCTTTCATGTATGTACCGCAATTATGGCTGTATATGTTCGTATGTATGTACGTATGTATGAATACATGTTTGTATATATATATATATATATATATATATATATATATATATATATATATATATATATATATATATATATATATATATATATATTGATGCGCTTTTGAGTGTGTCTATGCCTGTGTATTTGTGAGTGCCTGTGTGTTTACGTGTGCATGTATGGAAAATATGTACGCTGTATGTATATCCATAGGTATGGCTACATAATCTCGCACACATGTTATATTAAATACGTATATACATACACATATTCATATACGGATATATATATGTGTGTATATATATATATATATATATATATATATATAGCCATGTGTGTGTGGTAAGGAAGTTTGCTGGTCGACCACTTTGTTTCGAGTTCAATCCCACTTTGTGGTTTCTTGAACAAGATTCCTCGTCCAAGGAAGCGCGACCTACCAATGCTTTTTTAAGTGGACCAAAGAGAATTGGTGGACTAGATAGACGGAAACTGAATGAAACTCATCGTATAAGTATATATATATATATATATATACACAACATATCAAACATATATATATATATATACATATATATATATATATATATATATATATATATATATATATATATATATATATATATATATATATATATATATATATATATATATATATGAATATGGGTAGAGAGAGAGAGAGGTGTATGTATCCGACTCAACCTCTTATCAACAGATGTTGGTCTCTTTAACTTCCTGCAACTTCGCGGTTTTGGTAAAAACGAAATCATAGGATAACTATCAGGATTTAAAATATGCACTCGGTTTTATTTCCTCGAGTAAATATTTCAAGGCGATGCTCCAGTATGGCAGCAGTCCAATGAATGAAACAATTAAATTATGATATATATAGAAGAGAGAGAATGTTATATTAAACCTCTGAGTGAAATATAATCAGTAACATAACGGAACCGTAACATATATTTGCCAACTCTGCGTGGTGTCCTATAGAGGACAGTGCTACTGATGTTTATAAGCCTAATTAAACACAGAATGTTTGTCATTAGCCGCTAAGTTACGGGAACGTAAACACCAGCATCGATATTGAGGCGGGGGAACAAACACAGACACACAGACATATACACACACATACATGCATTTATATATATATATATATATATATATATATATATATATATATATATATATATATACAATGGGCTTCTTTCAGTTTCCGTCTACTAAATCCACTCACAAGGCTTTGGTCGACCCGCGGCTATAGTAGAAGATACTTGCTCAAGGTATCACGCAGTGGGACTGAATCCGGTACCATGTGGTTGATAAGCAACCTATTTACCACACAGCCACTCCTGCGCCTATAAATATATAACGTATACATATATACCTACATATATTCGAGTGTGTGTGTGTCTGTGTGTGTGTATTCATGTAAACATTTGCATGTGTAAATTTATACATATATACATTTGTTCACATGTGTAAGTACATCTATTTTTTTTCCCTCGCTGTATTTAGTGAACCATTAATGTATTTCCGTATTTATTCATTTAGTGAAATTCTACAAAAAATCATTAATTAAAAGACTCGTGTTTTTATAAAAGAGGTGCAATGGTAATCAACAGACGCATTAATCAAATTCGAGGTTCATGATATTTTATTTTATTTTATTTTATTTTATTTTATTTCCATCTTTCGTTTGTATGTGGGCGTTTATATCATTTTGCGCCGGTGTGTATATCTTTGTGTATTTTTATATATGTACATGTGTGCTTGTGTGTGTGTGTGTACTTATGTTCATCCTCGCATAATATGTGGTAAATGTATATGCTTCAAAACATCTGATCATGTATGCTTGCATACATAATAATAATAATTACAATAATAATGAGGATAATGATATTGGTTTCAAGTTTTGGTACAAGACTATCACGATCGATTATCGATATTTATTTTATCGAACCCCAAAAGAGGAAATATAAAGTCGACCTCATCAAATTTGAACTCATAACGTAAATACGAGCGAAATATCACCAAGTATTTTGCTCGGTGTGCTAACGATTCTGCCAGCTCGCCGCCTTAAAAAAAAAACAAAAAAACAAAACCCAACTGTAACAACAACAACAATAATAACCCTTTCTACTGGAAACACAAGGCCTCAAATTTAGGGGAAGAGATTAAGTCGATTACATCGACTTCTGCGTAACTGGTAGTTAATTTATCGACCCATCAACAACCGGGTATTTTGTATGTGTATGTATGTATGTATGTACGTCAAAAAACACGAAATGTCGCTAAGCATTCATAACGGAGATGACAGTAAAGTGTTACAAAAGGCGTCGAGGAGACAGACTCGTTATCACAACAGACCAAAAGTTCTGTGTTCAAATTCCATCGAGGTCGACTTTACCGTTCCTCCTTTCTGGGTCTATAAAATAAGTAATAGATTCACACTAGTGTCGATACAAGCCCCTCCACACAAACCTTTAGGTTTTGCGTCAATAATAGACAAAACATTAAGGGGTTACTATAGTAAGCACCTATTGTAAGAAACCCTTAAATACTTTATGATTGCACAAGAGATTATAAGAACCGAAAATATCAGAAAAAAATATTTGAAACCAAATTCATATAACCATTTTG
>NC_142952.1:6896697-6901697 GCF_046866305.1 Octopus bimaculoides
TAATAACAATAATAACAATAATAATAATAACAATAATAATAATAATAATAATAATAATAATAATAATGATAATAATAATAATAATAATAACAAAAGTAATAATAATGATAACAAAAATAATAATAGTAATAATAATAATCATAAGGCAACAACAACAACAAGAGCTATAACTATTATTTTTATTATATTTTATTCTTATTTTTGTTATTATTAGCATTTTCATCTTTATTATTATCGTTGCTGCTTTTATCATTCTTTTCATATGACGATTTATTATTATCATCATCATCATCATCATCATCATCATCATTATTATTGTTATTATTAATATTATTAATATTGTTATTATTATTATTATTAATAATCATATAACTATTATTTGTATCAATTGTGTTCATGGTATTGTTATTGTCGTTGTCATTCGTTTTATTAATAATCCTGGATTCCATGAATTTCTAGAACCAATAAAATATCGCAATAAAATATTTTATAGTAATTAACGTCATCTTCCATCTCCATACATCCGATCATTTGTGTTCAAATCGAGCTGGAATCAACTCACCTCCGTGAAGTGAATATGCGTGAAGGGAAAAGAATGCGAAATTAACATGTCTAATCGCAGACTCATCATACAATTTCAGAATAGTATGACGAATTAAGTCAATACTAATGACATGGAAGTTAAAAAAGGCTGATATTTTGTCTGTGTGCAGGATAAGAAAAAATCTCTGCCCCCTCCATTTACAGCGGCACATATAAGCTTGTTTACAAAATGTTCACATATTCAAAAAAAAACATTATTTAACATTATGTATAAGCGATGTCTGACTCTGAGGACTCTTAGCTGAATGGTACTGAGCGTTTAGCCGGAAATCCAGAAGTGCAAGTTTCGAATCCCAGTGGATCCCATTATTCTCCGTTTTCTACAGCCAGAAATGAACTTGCACGCATCCAGGGCATGTGCAGCAGAACGGAAGACAAGGTGACCCACACTACACGCTTCCTTTCTTTTTACCTTTAGATCGATCGATCGATCGATAGATAGATAGATAGATAGATAGATAAATTGATAGAGAGATAGACAGACAGACAGACAGGCAGACAGATAGATAGATAGATAGATAGATAGATAGATAGATAGATAGATATGCTTTAACCTATTAGCTTCTCTTGTAATATAGCAGTAGTCCTGCACAGACGACACGGAACATTGTGTGCCATCAGTAACATTCCACATATTGGAGAATTATCAACAATAACATTAACAACGATTCTTTGAATTCTTGGTTGCCTTGCATTCTTGTATGTTTCTAGAAGCCAATGTTTGGGAAAAATCAATAAGTCAGAGCTGCAATTAACTACGGACAGCCATTGACAATCTAACGTAACGCAATCAGCGAATTAATTAACAATGAATTTATATTATGCAACGAAAACTCGTTCAGATGCTTCCTCCATACTGTTGCAAGACGACCGTTAGAATAATAAATAGTATGGAACACAAGTTTATGTATACAGAATATAAACTGACACACACCCAAACACACACACACAAACACAAAGTCATACAAATACAAACACATAGACACACATATACAAACATACACACACACACACACACACACATAAGATAACGCTTATAACCATATATGCACGCACATATATACACATAAGCACACCTATACATACGCGCATACGTATAAATATATATATATATATATATATATATATATATATATATATATATATATATATATATATAACTACATATATATATATATATATATATATATATATATATATATATATATAACTACATATATATATATATATATATATATATATATATATATATATATATATATATATATATGTATGTATATATATATTTATACGTATGTGCCCGTGTATGGTTGTGTTTATGTGTATATATGAGCGTGCATATGTGGGTATAAGCGTGGACTTACATGTGTGTTTGTCTGTGTTCGTGTGTGTGTGTGTGTGTGTGTGTGTGTTTGAGTGTGAGTTTGCGTGGGTCAGTTTATATTCTGTATACATATATATATATATATGTATATATATATACACACACACACACACATATATATATATATATATACATATACATACATATATATATATATATATATATATGTATATATACACACACACACAATATATATATATATATATACATATACATATATGTGTGTGCATGTGTGAGTGTGTGGTGTAAGTGTGTGTGTACGCGTACGTGTGTGAGTGTCTGTGTGTCGGACTGAGCAGATTTATTTAATATATATTTAACGATATACGCCGAGCACAGAAATGGAGAAAGAAACACGAGAAATCACACACACACACACACACACATATATATATATATATATATATATATATATATATATATATATATATATATATATATATATATATATATATATATATATACGTGTGTGTGTGTGTGTGTGTGTGTGTGTGTGTGTGTGTGTGCATTTATGCGTGTATGCATGTATGCATGTATGAATGCACACATTTGGATTCATACACACATTCACTCACCTGACAACTCAGGTGAGCGCGCGCACGTACACATAAATTTAGTGTCAGATCGAGTACAAGGACACAGCCAAACTGCTAATGTCGGTAAATCTGATCCAGTGGGAGGAATAAGAGATAAATACGACACACACTTATTTATATTCGAATTAATGAGAGAAGACGGTCGAACATAAAGAAACGGATACTGGTTAGAATCACTTGCGATTGAAGATGGCAGCCTTTGACCCGTTAATGATTATCTTTGGATATAAAACATACGTACATACACACATACACACACTCACGAACAGATACCTATAGGTATACACATATACAAATATAATTAACTATGTTCGTTTGAGTGTTAGTATAAACATATATATATATATATATATATATATATATATATATATTTCAAGGTTTTTAACTTTAAATTTGCATATTCAAAAGAGACAGAGACTTCAAACTCGATATATCCAAGATCGATTTATTCACCACTCTATGTTAACATTTCTGTGCCAAACTTATCCAGTGACTGGTCCATTCGATTTTGACATTTGGCACTTCTTCAGGAATGGTTACCATCGGAACAAAACACGAAAAAACACATACATAACGATCATATTAAATTATTAAATTATTAAATTATTAAAATCCCGTTACAGTTCATCTTTCTGTTATTATAGGGGAGATAACTCCTTAATTTTCTATTTTTATTGCTCTCCTGTGAATTTCCATAGATAGATAGATAGATAGAAAGATATATTTACGTATATTATATATATATATATTATATAATATATACACGTATAAATATATATTATATATATACATATACATATACATATACATATATATATATAAATATATATACATATATATATATAAACTTTGTCCTTGTGTTTGCGTGACCACTTGGCAAACGATGTCGGTTTGTTTAAGCCAGCGTAACTTACCAGTGGGCACAATGTAGCAATAAAATAAGTACCAGACAAAGAAAAATTAGTACTGGGTTCGGGTTGGGGTGACTCGTAAAAGCTATGCTACATACACGTGGCCCAGCATGGCAGCTAAACAACAACTAATATCCCGATATATCAATATATAACAAAGAGTATACAAAAGCATTTAAACGAAAACAGAATATTATCTGTGAGTACAGAGGCGTTACTTCATAGATCTCAGTATAAACTCATCGCTTTCTATATGGTTATATCAGAATAGTACACATTTTCTCATCTTAAAGTAACCGATGCCTATAATAATAATAAAAAAAGGTTACTAAATGAATGGTTTTCTTATTATGTTGCAGAATATGGGTAATGAAATTATAGAAGATATGATTGTAATAAAAGTTCTACTTTATATTAGATTAAATGGTATAAAATTAGTTCTTAATTGAAATAGCAAACCATTAATACAGGCGTGCAAAAATATATAGTAATGATGAGTTTTTATTTTCAGGAAATAGAAGCTGACGCGTAATTATGAGTGAGTGTGTGTGAATAAGTGTGAGTGTGTGTGTGAATAAGTGTGTGTCTGTATAAACGTTCACATATATCAATATATATGTGCATATAGAAATATACACACACATATATATGCGTTTATATTTTACATATGTTTATATATATATATATATATATATATATATATATATATATATATATGGGAGAATATACAAAAAATAACAACAGACGAGGACAGGTGGTGTAAATAACAAAAGTATATATTAGTATGACGCTCGGGAATACATAAGCGTTTACATATAATTTTATACATTACAATACATACATACATACATACATACATACATACATACATACATACATACATACATACAATCACGTACGATCGTAGAAAATGAAAACATGCGTTTCTATCAAGACACATCACATATGAGTTTCTAGAAAGATGCAGATATAACAAATATCTTACAATATAAATTCTTCATTTGTCAAAATCATTTCCGTTCGTAGAGGAAGTGTCATAATTATCAAATATCAATTAATAGTAGCTCTACGTGATTTTGGAAAGAATCTCAAGAATCAAGAATCTTCCAAAAGTGAAAGACAATGAAGTAAAAGGATGCCTTATTATCTGGAGACAAGCGTATAGTCGTGGACCCGTGTTTCTCGCTAATTAACCGTCATGAGAACTACAAGCAAAGGACATACACATGCGCAGAAACAGAATACTTCAGCAACCGATGTAATTTGCATAATTTAAAGAAAAATGGCGTTGGAGAAATATCTCGAGGTGGCCTGTTGCTTGTATTCGAACAACGCAGACACACAGAAATAAAACAAATACAACACAATTTTTTTTATTTCTTAAAATTATCACCGATTCTAGATGACCGGTATACTAAATGGCAGTTTAGACCCTCTCCATATAAGAAGAGGAGATGTTCAATGAATAGATGATAGATGATAGACGGAGCAAGGGCAAGAGAGAAC
>NC_142952.1:6916697-6926697 GCF_046866305.1 Octopus bimaculoides
GTGTCTGCATAGATAAGCCAATATGGTGAATTTGTCTGTATACGTTTAAGATGTCAATGTGTATGTACAATTCAAATAGAACTCGGATTTCGCATAATTATTTCATAACATGTTTCAGAAAATGTATTTAAACGAGTAGAATATCAGAACTAACTCTAATTAAAACAGGTAATTACATATCCAATAGCTTTAATGGTCGAAAACGTAAATGTTAAAATAAGATATATGAAAGAGATTTCAGAAACTATTCCGGTTCGTAAAATTAAGAGTTATAATATTTAGTAATTATATAATAATGAAAATGGTAGAAAAGAATTATGATACGTTTATTAATTGTAATAATAATTATAGTAATCATTTTATAATAATTGGGTATTAATAAGCTAAAGATTTTTATCTGAATTTTGGAATAAAAGAAAGCATCAGCGAAAACATAATCACGCTTCTAGTTTCACTAATGACTGTATGCATGTATGTATGTATGTATGTATGTGGTGTGTGCGTGTGTGTGGTATGTATAAAATTCTACATATAAATATGTATTATGTATGTATGTATGTATGTATGTATGCATGTGCGTATATATATATATATATATATATATATATATATATATATATATATATATATATATATATATATATATAAGAAACTAGTTAAAAATAATGGTCATTACATATCATTCCTTTATTTGAGCATATTTGGCTTACAGTTGTTTCTGGTAGTCATTAGAGGTACACTACCGCTAGGTTTACTCAGTTTGTCTACTGATCAATTGAGGCAAATTGAACAACCTCAGAAAGTCAAAGCTGCTACGTCAAAGCCATTTCTGGATATAACAAAGAATATTCGTGTTATATATATTTGTATGTTGGACCGATGAAATCTACAAGTTTGAAGAGCGTAAGCTCGAAGCGTAAAAGACTTTTTCATTTTTCCCGAGCGTCAAACTAATACACTTATTTGTTGCTCATACACTTGTCTTCATCTTTTGTTCTTCTGTAAATTTCAACTATAGATAGATAGATAGATAGATAGATAGATAGATAGATAGATAGATAGATAGATAGATAGATAGATAGATAGACTGACAGGCAGGCAGACAGATACATACATACGTATTTTTACAAGTTAAAAGCGATATATAAGTTTCTGCTAACTTTCGTCAGACTCTCTGACGAAGACAATCGAACCGAAACTTGAAAGTCACTGTCAACATTTTCAGTGTGAACATAAAAAGATATATATAAATATATTCTATACTAAAAAAGTGCTGAGTAACCCTTCAGCTAGATGTTACTGTGTTTTGTTTTCTGTTTCTTTTTTCATAGCTTTAATAAAAACAAACATTCATATAGATTTATCGATCGATATATAGATTGATTGACTGGTTGATCGATTAATCGATTGATCACACAAGGACAAACAAACGGACACAGACAATAAGTAGGTAGTGGCATCGATCGATAGACAGACGGATAGATAGATATATAGACAGACAGGCATACAGCTAGATAGATAGATAGATAGATAGATAGATAGATAGATAGATAGATAGATAGATAGATAAAAAATTAAATCAAGCTTTTAGGATCACAGATATGAGAAGAGATACTAGGTCTGAAGTCATAACTAAAGATATTCCTGAAATATAATATATTAAGGATATCATGCTAATTTTCTTATATAACGCAACCCATTTAAAATAATAGCTAATTATGCAATCAATAGAAGTTTTCATTATTATACAGATGCATTCATAAATATATAATTGTATTATATATTACTATTAACTTGTTATCATTATATATCTTATTTCACCTTTTGCCTCTCATTTTCAACAGCCCTAGCTTTAATCTCTGTTGCTCATTTAAATATTACCAGTATTGAATGTTTATTAGCGTATTTTAATATGAATAGATGTTTGATTAAGTATTCTCTGCCCTCTAACTTTTAGCCTTACGACCAGATAATATTTCAAATTTATCCATATCCAAATTATATCATTATTCGTAGCACTCCATCGATTACGGCGACGAGGCTTCTAGTTGATCCGATCAACGGAACAGCCGGCTCGTGAAATTAACGTGCAACTGGTTGAGCACTCTACAGTCACGTGTACCCTTAATGTAGTTCTCGGGGTGTTTCACAGAGTGTCACAAGGCCGGTCCTTTGAAATAAAGGTACAACAGAAAAAGGAAGAAAGAGGGAAAGTTGTGGTGAAAGTATACAGCAGGGTTCACCACCCCTTACCTGCCGGAGCCTCGTGGAGCTTTAGGTGTTTTCGCTCAATAAACACTTATAACGCCCGGTCTGGGACTCGAAACCGTGACCCTACGACCGCGAGTCCGCTGCCCTTACCACTAGGCCATGTGCCTCCACGACAGACGAAATACTTTTTCTACTCTAGGCACAAGGCCCGAAATTTTGGGAGGAAGGAGGGCCAGTCGATTAGATCGATCCCAGTATTCAACTAATACTTAATTTATCGACCCCGAAGGAAACTTGGGTCTAGGTTAGAACCCGGCTCTTTATTGGCAAGAAATCTTGAAGTAAAACTGAATAATGACATACATATAAACATACATACATACATACATACCTACATACATACTTTCATACGTACATACTCATACATTCATACATACATACATACATACAAAAATACCCTGTTGATGCTGTTAAAATTCCAATGAAGGAGACTTGGATCTAGGTGAGAACACGACTCTTTCTCTATTGGCAAGAAATCGTGAAATAAAAGTGAATAATGACATAATACATAATACATACATCCATACATACACACACACATACAGCCAGACATACATACAGACAGACATACAAGTTTTACTTATGAATTTTTAATAAATATTTATTACTACTAGTTTTTCATCACGCAACTACAGTGCATATCAACTTTTGAATAATTTCAATGATTTTGTCGCCTTCTGGTAATCTTTTTCTAACGTACGCATGTGTCAAGATGCCATGCACTATCTATATATTCTCATTAATATGTAAATCCCAGTATTGAAAATATAACATTTAATTACTTTTTAATTATGTTGCCAACTGATGCATAGTTATCCAGAATAAATTAGTTATTTAAAAGTGATACTTAGTGTTTTCAGGAGATACATATAAGCTAGTAATCTTTACGCTGACAGATAATGTGGTAAGATATCTTCTGTTGAATCTTAAAGCAACAGACGAAAGTTTTCACGACAATAAAAGTTTTATCTTGTCTACATACAGAAACACACACACATATACTCTCATCATATATATATATATATTCAAACATGCATACATACAAAAATGCATTGGTAGATATGAAGGTCTCTTACAGTTTCCATGTTTCCATCTACCAGATGTACTCATAAGGATTTGGTCGGCCTTACGAAATAGCAAAAGACAATTATATAGTGATGATGACAAACTCCGAATTTTTATCGTAATGAGTATTCACGTTATCGGGATGTTTCTCACTCTCTCTGTCTCTCACTACCCGCCTCTCTCTCTATCTCTCTCACACACACACACAAGGACGCACATACAAACAATTATGTATAAATATATACAAGGTGAAGGAGTAGGTGTAGGGTAATAAGGTTGCTTTCCACCCACGTGGTTCCGGGTTCGGTCCCACTAAATGGCACCATGGACAAGTGTCTTCTACTATAGCTTCGGACTGACCACAGTCAGTCCGAAAGCGGAAACTGAAAGAAACCCGTCATATATATATATATATACACCAATAAAGTGATGGAGGGTGCTAATGAGCACCGGTATTGCTAGAAATAAGAGCTATTCTTGACGACACGGGAATACTAGTGTGTGTGTGCATATATATTTATATATATATGTGTGTGTTTGTATATATATATATATATATATATATATATATATATATATATATATATATATATATATATATATATATATATATATATATATATATATATATATATATATATACATATATATGAATGTATATATATGAATATATTCATATCCATACACACGTACATATATCTCCGAATGTATAAATATTTTATAGTTACGTGTAATCTATGAGTTTCTCTCTTGTTAATGAGGTCAGAGGATAATGGAAGATTTTAAAGATTTCCAAAAACCATGTCGCTGTTTATTTGTATTCCATTCCATCATCCTTCGTTTAAAGTGCGTTTTCTTTTCGCTGCTTTCGAATTTATCAACATTTACTTAGATGCGTTCGTTGATAAACAGTTCTTGGAGATGCTCTTCTATGACAATATAGATGACATTTATGCCGTTTCCCTAAACGCACTTTTATTTTTCTTCTACCAAATATACATTTGTATCATTTATTTGTCGATTCTTCATCACTAGCGAATATTTCCTGCTTTCTGTTTTTCGTTTAGACAATTTCAGTGAAAACGCGCGCACACAAACACACATATACACACACACACATACAAACACAGACACATATGTGCAGCCTATATAAAGTTGGTAATTTTAGTTATCTCTGAAAATGCCAAACAGCTTGCGTAAATGACTTATAAGATAAGGCTGAATAATTTAGCAGCGTCCTTTTCTTTCTGTAAGCATCTATATATATATATATATATATATATATATACACATACATAGGTACGTACATACATACATAGATACATACATACATACATATATACATATATGCATTTTCATTTATCAGTATATGTACGAATACATGCATATATTATTATACGTGTTTATATGTGCATATATACACATACATTATATACATATATGTTGCACACACAAACTCGTATATCTGAATGGGTATATATATATGCATATATATATATCTGTATGCATTTGTGAGTTCTTATGCGTGTGTATAGATAGTAAATGTGATTGTATAATTATTTTTATGTGTGCATTTCGGTGCAAAAGTAATTCATTTTTGGTTCGTTGTATTTCTTCTTAAACGTTATGTTTACTTTAGAATAAAATGTATTTCATTATATTTAGCTTATATGACATTTTTAAAGAGCAGATCTTGTTGTTTTCAATTATACTAAGACACTAGCTTTTGCATTTTATTCCCGTTTTTCCTTCCCAATTTTAAATTAAAGGTTAACACGCTCGCAAATTCAGTACTATATTTTATCCGTTCAAATTTAAGCGAACGCTAGGAGAATTTGCTTACGTATATCACTAATATTTTGGCCTGAGAATCATCAATTGTTGTACTGTACCTAAGGAAATGTGCAGAAATTTCTTAGTGATGACAAGGTTTGAAGATGACAAAAAACGCTAAAGGTTTTAAACATTACCGGACAGCAAATAGAGACTCGGACATTGCTTAGAAAATATTCTTCTATTAAATTGTTTTGAATCTGTCTAAAACATCACAACACAGCGATAAAATGCACCACTAATGATTGCAAAATCTACGTCATCCATTGCTTATTGCAAGTGAGGCAAGTACTTTTTCATGGCAAAATATCCGATCAGGTGACTTTCATAAGACCCTGAGAAAATTGACGAACTTCAGAGAACTGGGACACGAATCACGCTTTTCTCTCTAACTTACTTCCTTATTCTTATACCTTCGCCAATGGACAAGACGTTTTTAAACAACTAAGAAACAAAATCTTGATGACATCTTCAAAGAACTCATTTGTTCCAGAATCCTCAAATTCTATGACACCTGAATAAGTAGTCTTGTTTCTCAGTTTACAAAATGATAATAATAATAATAATAATAATAATAATAATAACAATAATAATAATAATAATAATAATAATAATAATAATAATAATAATAATAATAATAATAATAATAATAATAATAATAATAATAATAATAATAATAATAATGATAATAATAATAATAATAGAATTAAAAAAGGAATTCTAATTCAGATTCATTTAATTAATATGTTCTGAAGTGCGATATATTACATTTAAATTTGATGATTTAAACCCGTAATTACTTTTCCTACTCTTCCCCTAGCTTACTAGATATATATATATATATATATATATATATATATATATATATATATATATATATGTGTGTGTGTGTGTGTGTGTGTGTGTGTGTGTGTGTTTGTGTGTGTGTGTGTGTGTATACTTATATATATGTATATAAGTATATAAATGCATATATCTATACCTATAAATATACATATATATATATACATACATATATATATATATATATATATATATATATATATATATATATATATATATATATATATATATATATGCATATATGTATGTATATAAGAATATATACATACACACACATATATATATATATTTATATATATATATATATATATATATATATATATATATATATATATATATATATATATGCGTTTAAATACTAAGCAAAACTTGAAAAATCATACTCTATATGCTAATGAAACTGACGAATTAATATTGGTCGGGGGGAAGCAATATTAAATGTAAAGAACTCGGTAATGATTATAAACAAAGCAAATTTCTCCGAAAGGACCCAAAAGTTTTAATGAATTGTATAACAAATTGAATGAGCTAAATAGCGTAGAGAATATTGTGGCGGCGAGCAGAAATGTGACAGTAATTAGAACAGAATCACTGGAAATGTGATGTGAACAGAATTTAATTAAGGAAACACGAGCAGGCAGATTAAAATTTCAAGTAGGACATTAAGAGTGATTGATTGAAATTATATGGGTTATTATTGTTGTTGCTTATACCTTAACGCGACGAGTTAGCAGAATTGTTAACGCGTCGGACAATAATGTTTAGCGCCATTTCTTCTGGCTGTTTACTTTCTATGCCCTCTACCTGCAGAGGTCGGTCTAGCCTAAAATACCTTTGCGGGATCGACGAAATAACTGCCTCTCAAGCATTGAGTATGATAAGCATAAACCAGTGTCAATAGTGGTTCCAGAATTTCCGAGCCGGAAACTACAGCCTAAAAGATGAGCCTCCTCCTGGAAGATCTGTAGAGCTCGACGAGGACGTCCTGCAAACGTTGGTGGAACAAAATCCCATCGTAACTGTTGAGGAATTAACAGAGAAGCTTGGATTTGGTCATTCAACCATTCATCGACACCCGAAAGCCATCAGAAAAGTCAGCAAATTGGGTCAGTGGATTCTTCGCAAATTTTACGAGTCTAATTGCACGCAGAGTGAATGTGTGCACTAATTTGCTGTCACGTCTCGCGAATGAACCTGTTTTGAACCGAATAGTGACTGGTGACGAGAAATGGGTTCTCTATAAAAATGATAAGAAAAGGAGAAACACCGGTACCACAGGCTAAAAAAGGTCTTCATCCATGTAAGGTGTTATCTGTTTGGTGGGATTGGAAATGTTTAGTCGACTTTGAACCTTTAAACCCCAACCGAACAATAACCAAACAGCCCTAGAAGAAAAACGACCATCTTTGGTTTCAAGACGAAAGGTGTTCTTCCATCATGATAATGCTCGGCCACATACAGCGAGGATGACATTCCAAAGGCTAGAGCAGTTTGAACGGGAAACGGTGCCCCACCCACCATATTCGCCGGACATTGCCCCATCTGATTATCATTTATTTCGCAGTTTTCACAATCATTTGGAAGAAAAAACGTGAATTGTGTAGACGAGGTCAGAACAGTACTGGAGGGGTATTTTTCGTCAGGAACAAGTGAATTTTGGAAAGTGGGGCCTTGCAAGTCTACCAGATACATAGAAGAGCATTGTAGAAAATGAAGGAGAGTATATTTTAGAGTAAAAAAGAAATTTTGTTTATGTTAATTTTCAAAAATAAAAGTATAAAAAACCGCATTATTTATGGGATGACCCAATATATATATATATATATATATATATATATATATATATATATATATATATATATATGTGTGTGTGTCTGTGTGTGTGTGCGTGTGTGTGTGAGTGTGTGTGTGTGTGTGTGTTTGTGCGTGTGTGTGTGTGTGCGTGTGTGTGTGTGTGAAATTTGTATATATATATATACTCCAGCATGGCCACAGGTCGTGAGCTGAAACTTGTTCAATTCAATTCATAAGCATGCCAATCTATCCATGTATCTATATATGCATGCGTACGGGAATGTGTGCGCGATGTCTGGTGTGGTGTGGTGTGGTGTGTGTATGGTGTGTGTACGTGTGTGTGTGTGTGTGTGTGTGTGTGTGTGTGTGTGTGTGTGTGTGTGTGTGTGTGTGTGTGTTGAAGGAACAAGTTGATTAATAACCGGCCAATCAACACATTCGTTTTACTCCTTGTTGTGACGTGATATTTAGGGCTGGCTGTCATTGTAAATTGTAACGAGGTACCAAGTTAGCTGTAGGGGAAAAGAGGAATGGGGAGGCGAAGAAGGGGAGGAGGTGAATGAAGAAGAGGAGGTGGAGGATGGGTTAGGATAGAGTAGAAGTCGAGGTAGTGGTGGTGATAATTATACTGTTCGTGGTGGTAGTTGTGGGAAGTTAGTGGCTGTGATGTGTGAGGATGGAAATGGTTCTAGTAGTAGTAGTGGTAACGCGTTCGTCGTGAAGATGGCGGCGTGATGGTGATGGAGGTGGTCGTGGTGGAGGTGGAATTGGCAGTAGTCATTATTGTGATGGCAGCTGTGGTAGTGTCGACTCTGGTAGTAGTAGTAGTAGTAGTAGTAGTAGTAGTAGTAGTAGTAGTAGTAACGGTGGTTTTGGTGTTCGTGGTGATGGTAGAAGTGTTGGTGGTGGCAGCGGTTATGGTGGTGGTGGTGGTGTTAGTGGTGGTGGTGGTGGTGGTGATGATGGTGATGGTAATGGAGGTAGTGATAGTGTTAGTGGTTGTGATGTTGGTGGTAGTGGTGGAGGTTGTAGTGGTGGTGATGGAGGTGGTAGTAGTTGTGGTGGTGATGTTGGTTGTAGTGGTGGCGGTGGTGGTGGTGATGTTGGTTGTAGTGGTGAAGATGGTGGTAGTGGCTGTGGTAACGGTGGTTGTGATAGTGTTGTTTGGGCGGAGTGGAATCGTAAAATGGCAAAGCAAGAGAAGAAGATGATGATATAGGAAGCGATATTTATCACGAGTTAGTTATCCGCTCGTAAAGTCTTCGGCTGTGGTTCTCCTTTTGTGTTAATTGCAATCAACACATAATGATGCGAGGCATGAGACAAAGAGCAATTACAGTGCATGTAACATAGTGTCAAGAGCGAGGGGGAGGAGGGCTGGAAGGTAGCAGAAAAAGGCGAAGCGAAGCGAGGTGAGGCGATACTCGTTTAGAGTTGGAAATGGCGTGGTTTGGCGGTGGAGGGAAGGGGCTGCCGACAGTGTCCGGTCATATCTTATCGCTATGTCCGTTTCTGTTGCCGTGCAGTGGCGTGGTAATGATTTGGTTGTGGCGCGGTAATGGCATTAAATAATGTAACGTATAATATACCTTGGACAATTACAGTCCATGGGATGTAACGTGATGCCATAGTGGTAGCGGTGGTGGTTGTGGTGGTGGTGGTGGCACTAGTAGAGTAACGAGGACATAGCCAGATATGGCTTGGTTTGGTTGGAGTGGGGGGACTGGCTGGTAGTTTCTTATAGTCATGTACGATTCTGTAGCTCCGGCGACGCGGTGTTATGTGGTACAGCGTGGAGTAGTGAGCGTATAACAAGGCGGAGCAGTGATGAGGTTGCCTGACATGGCGTGATCGATTGATATGGCTGGGCATTGTACTAATGGTCAAATGATCACGGCCATTTTTTACTCTCTAATTGCAGTGGTGTGTGTGTGTGTGTATGTGTGTGTGTGTTTACAGAGTGGTTACTTCTGTTACGTGACGTGCTGTCCGGGGTCATAGCGCGGATTTTGGTGTGGATCTGAGGTCCGGTAGTGATAGTCCGTTGGCGTTATTCTACGGCCCAGGGCATGGCCGGATTAAGACACACAGAGGCCCTAAGCCCTAAAAAGATTTTAATGCCCCCGTATACATGTAATTACCTTGATGACCTGACCACATGCTGTTGTTTGCTCAAGTGCTGGCGTAGTATCCC
>NC_142952.1:6931697-6939197 GCF_046866305.1 Octopus bimaculoides
TATATATATATATATATATATATATATATATATATATATATATATATATATATATATATATATATATATATATATATATATATATATATACACACATACATTTGTATATATAAATGTATATACGTTTATCGCGTTGTTGCTTTTTTTTCTTGTGTTTGTTCTTGGTTTTTTTTCTCGGAAATAGCTGTTGAACTCGTAAAGCTCTTATTCAAAACTTTTAATTCCTTATATCATTTCTATTCCGTGTAAGTCGGACCTTTTTTTTTTATATGTAAACATGCGTACAATTTTTGTATTAAATGTATTTAATAATTTTTGCATATCAACTTGCCTAATTTAACTTGCCCTTTACATTTATGTCTCTACCTGCTCAAGTTTAAACCTCTTGAGCACTACGATGTGTATTCTATACGGAGAATATCTGTCTCTCATCCGTATGTATATATATATATGTATATACATAGATATACGGCAAATGAAAGACGGAAGATGGACTATATATATATAGGGAGAGAGAGAGAGAGACAGAGAGAGCGACAGAGAGAGAGAGACAGAGACAGAGAGAGAGACACAGAGAGAGACAGAGAGAGAGACATAGAGAGAGACAGAGAGAGAGACAGAGAGAAACAGGGGGACGGAGAAAGTGGAGACAGGTAAACAGACGGACAGACCGGCAAACAGGTGGCAAGAAGAAAATTCCAATGAAATTATGGGATTGAAAATCTTGAATGTGAAAGATCACATTTTCCGTAATTATTCCAAAAGTTTCGGGTCACAGAAAATATGGAGAGTTGAAAAGACCAAATATTCTTCATGGAATTTATTCCTCATCGTTATTGGATGCTTTCATTTTTTTTTGTTATTTTTTTATTTGATAATTTTAATTAATAATTCAATTAAATTTCCCTGTTCCATAATTGAAAACCTTCCTGCATATCAGAAAAAATCACAATCAAATATATTTGCAATAACAAGAATTTCGTTATTACTGTTGTTATCGTTATTGGTTTTCTTGTTGTTATAGTTATTGTTGGTGTTGTAATGGTGGTGGTGCTAGTGGTGCTGGTGCTGGTGCTGGTGGTGCTGGTAGTGCTGGTGATGATGGTTTTGTTACTGTTAACAGTGTGGAGTTTTCGATTTTGTTATTGCGTTTGTTTATTGTCTCCGCCTTAACGAAGGCGGACGTATTGTATCCAGTCGTGTTTGTTTGGCTGTGGACAAGATACATCAAGAACGGCTTGATGGATTCGAATGAAACTTCCAGGGATGTTTGGCCACGTATCTGTCAGGGACGGATTAGATTTTGGGACACTAACATATTCAGTAACAATAATAAATTGAAATTATCCATAAGTTTTAGTTTTACCAATTTTGAATATATCGCTCCTTGACAATTGCATTTCTAGCTCTGCCTTGGCGGAAGCTTTACTTCTTGGACTCACGTTTTTTTTGCGCAACGATGTGGTTAAACCTCCGTTAACAGCAACATATGCAGGTCCTTTCCGTTTTCTTACATGCACGGATAAATTTTTCACTATAGACCTTAATCTTCGTGTATATATATATATATATATATATATATATATATATATATATATATATATATATATATATGAATGTATATATATATATATGCATATAGAGATATGTGTATGAATATCTATATTATATATATATATTTACATATATATATATATATATATATATATATATATATATATATATATATATATATATATATATCGAGAGAGAAAGAGAGAGAGCGAGAGAAAGGAAACTTTATTTGTATATTAAGGCTACCATTTGTTTCATGGTAAAAAAATATCTTAACTCTTTTTCTTGCCGATCACATACTGAAATTGGTAATCTTCTCCATTTTGAATCAAAACACGAAAACAAGAACACCAATTTATCGAAACTGAAAATATTAATAGCAAATTTGGCGTTGATGCAATTTGAACTAAGAATGTAAAGGCGGATGATATGACGCTTCACTAAGCATTGTTCCCAGTGTGATAGGGATTCCGCTAGCTCACCGCCTTCTGCCCCAATTATATCAAGTCTCTCTGCATCTTTCTTTGAAATCTTCCTCATTCTCTTGTTTGCGCCAATGGTGGATTAGACACGTTGTCAGCAAGAGCTACCACGCAAAGTCTGCCAATAACATTCTGTAAAACCCGAGAAAAGGATTGAAATATTTTTGGTCATAAAATCGCAAAGCGTAAAGCAAATCATCGTGAACTAAGTCTCAGCGCTATCGTTTTTAATTGAAACAAAAAAAAATCATCTATTGCGACAGTCATACACGATAGCCAATAAAAATGATGATGATGATGACAATGACAATGATAAAGCTACTACTACTACTTCTAGTAGTAGTAGTAGTAGTAGTAGTAGTAGCAGTAATGAATTCAAAAATGTTTGTTAGTATATATATATATATATATATATATATATATATATACGTAGATTATTACGATAGATAAAGATATATGAGCATACACACACACACACACACACACGCACGCACACACTCGCACACACTCACGCACACAAGCACATACATATCTTCTATCCCGTACATATTTCTGTCTCTGTCTCTATCTCTCTCTGGACGAACACACACTCAATTATGTATGTGTGTGTGTATGTATATATGTACGTATTACAAACTGCAGAAATCCTGGAAAACGGAATCCTACGCTGGAGATCCTATTTCTTTCCCAATAACTCGACGCCTCTAGTTACCGAATATATAGCTTAAGGATAAGTAACTGTCCACCACGTAACAAATTATGGCAAGTTATTTGAGAGGATAAAAAATATAAAATTTCGTCTTATATAAGCACCTTACAAACGCTTTCTTTACAAAAACTATACTAGAACGCTCAAAAACGCTGGAAATCATTTGCTCTCTCTCTCTCTCTCTTTCCCTCTCACTCTCTCTCTCTCTCTCTCTCTCTGACAAACGAATTACTTCTGTAAGATTTACATCGTCAAACTCCTGACTTATTCGAAATAACTTTACAAATACATAGAGAATAGCGAACGCTTGCACGGTCTGTATGTCTATCAACAAAGCGCAAATACGAACCGCCAAATTTAGAATAAATCATAGGAGCGATTGTTTAGCTCCATATAAATCTCAAATGACATTTACAGTCGAAGTGGGAATTCGTAGATGAATATGAATTAAGGATTGGTTGGAATTGAACGACTGGGCCCAGCTGTTTGGGCGCTGGCTATTTGTCACGGCTGACTGAATATTGAGTCTGTTTTATCGAGAGTATATTCTGACAGTGGAGGTAAAGACAGACAGATATAGACACACACACAAATACATACGCTCTTCAACAGAGAGAAATACGAGAAAATAAATCGAGAGGGAATGAAAAAAAAACGTGTTGAGTTCAAAGGTAAAAAAGAGAGAGAATGGCAAAGTGTTACCGTATGGAGTTTAAAAATTCAAAAAGTTCAGAAAGTTCAAATGTTGTGGTAGATTAGAGCGATTTACATCAACGAAAATAGCCAGTGAGATCCGTGAAGGTAAAGTTCAAAAGACGATGAAGATCCAGCGGTAATCCGGGTAGATTGATGGTAAGTGGATGAAGAGAAGAGCTGAAAGGTCTGGAAGTGGTAAAGTCCAAGAGAATGAGAATTTCAGTCATGATCAAACTGGGGTAACCACGTGAGCGTATATGTATATATATATATATATATATATATAATGTTTAAGCAATATTTATTATAGAGAAAATACGAAATACAGAGTGAAGTGGAAGAATGAAAACAGACGTGAGATACGTAAGGATACGGTATCTGCAGTTCCGTTATTTATGCAGAATACTGTATATATAAGTTTCCGGCATATAGTCTCAGTGTGTGTGTGTGTGTGTGAGTGTGTGTGTGTGTGTGTGTGTGTGTGTGTGTGTGTGTGTGTGTGTGTGTGTGTGTGTGTGTGTGTGTGCATGTGTGTGCCTTTGTGTCTGTGTTTGTACCTCACCCCTGACTGACAACTGATGATGTGTTTGCGTCCGCATAACCTAACGTTCGACAAAAGTTACGATAAAATAAGTACCAGACTTAAAATCAAGTACTAGGATCGTTTCGTTCGACTAAATGTAGTCAAGGTGGTACTCCAGCATGGCTACAGTCTAATAACTGAAACAAGCAAAAGAATAAAAGAATATATAGAGAGTGAGAGAGAGAGAGGGTGAGAGTGAGGTAGAGAGAGAGGGGGCATTACAATATATCACGTGAACACAACTAGCATAAACACATGTCCTATCCACATACACATATGCTCACAGACACCTTTACTGTGTAATAAGATCCGAGGATGCCCTGTTGTAAAGATAAAAACCAAATGCAGGCAGATGGGAACATGCCTTTGGTGAAAATCGCTTCTGAAACTTTCTGAAACCGGCTTTCAAACTAGTACATAACTTACGTGTAAAATTAACATATTTCTAATAATTAATTACGATGATAAATTATACAAAGGATTATATGCATTTATGCAAATAACGGATTTTAAAATATTATGGAAATTACTATTAATGTATTTAATATATAGAAAATTAAAAAGCTATATAATTATTTTATTACAAAGTTAATTATAATAATTATGCTGTACGAAAATGGCAATATTGGTCAATGTTAATATTATTGTAAATTATTCAACATTTAATTAGTCAGACAATCATCATTACTTAGCTAGTTTGTGTAAAGGTCTAATTAAGCAGATAGAACGCTACAATAGCAAATTTGCTGAGCATCTATATACTTAGCTAATTACAGGGAAGTTCTAATTACTTAGATAGAATGCTATCATAGCGAATTCATCGAATATCTATTTAGCTATTTACATTAATGTTAATTCAGTTACGGGGAAAAGGAGACCCCCGGGACTTTCAGAGTGACACGCCTAAAAATTATCTTGGATAATTTTAGTAGCTGCAGCGCGCGTGAGGATCAGCCATGTTTCATGCGGCCCCGTTTCTCGAAGAAGGTTGATTATGCCGCATTTAATTAGAAAGGTAGTGCTCTTTGACAGCAAATTAAATAAACATCAAGCTATTTAGTTAATTACAGAAGAGGTCTATATTGTTAATGACAGAGATCTAATTAACTATTTACATTGAAACTAATGTAGTTACGGGGGCAAACTGCGGTTCGTAGGACTTTCGGAGAGACACGCCTAAGCGAAAAATATTTTTAGTAGTTGCGGCCCACCTGGTGATGAGCCATGTATTATGCAGACCGCCTGGTGATGAGTCATGTCTCATGCGGCCCGCTTCTTGAAGAAGGTTGCCTGTGCCTCATTTAATCAGAAAGGTAGAACGTCTCGACAGCAAATTAAGTAATCATCTAGAAATTTAGCTAATTACAGAAGAGGTCTAATTAAACAGATAGAACGCAATAATAGCAAACTCACTGCACATTCATCTGTTTATCTAATTGCAGAGGTCTGATTAAACTGATCGGAAGCTATGGAAGCAAATTCATTGAGCATCTAACCACTGCGTTGTCGAATAAAGTTGTTTGTTTTTGTTTCCATTCATTTCAACCCTTTCCAAAGTTATATGAATGAATACGAAAATATTTTTATCGTGGTGGGGTTTTCTGTTGGTTTTATACTCTGTCTGCTCTTCCTCTATAATATTTGGTCAACGATTGTTTTGAAATTTGAGTAAATTTCACCTGTCTTCTGGTATGTGGCCATAGATTGCCAGCTAAAAAAAAAAAAAACACCATAATGAATTTACCTGATATAATTAATATTCATCTAATTACAGAAGATATCATAGTTAAACAGATAGAAAGATATGTTTAACGAAATTAGTGAAAGTCTATCTACTTTTGTTCATGAGAGAGATGGTCTAATTAAACGATAGCCAAATCAGCATTTATTTATCTAGCTAATTATAGAGACGGTCTAATTAAACAGATACAACGCTATGATAGCAAAGTCAGTGAGAAACAATTTATTTAGCTGATCACTATAAAGGTCTGATTAAAGATATAGAACTGCGCGGTAGCAATTTCAGCGCACATCCAGTTATTCAGCTGAATACAAAAGAGGTTTAATTAATGAAGGTCTAATTACATATATAAGAATAACACAGAACAATAAAGGTCATTTAAAGATGTTGAACTCTATGACAGCAAATTCAGTAAACACTATTTCTTCAACTATCGACAGAGGAGGTCTAATTAAACAGAACACAACGATAGCAAGTTCAGTGAGCATCTTTCTATGTATCTAATTACAACGAAGATTTAATTAAACTTACAGAAACGCTAATATAGTAGATTCCGTAATCAAACATCTACTTTTACTCTTGATGTTAATGAATTTTAAACTTGATGTTAATTATATTAATCAATCAGTCATCTACGTATTACTGCAGTTTAATTGTTGCAGGTTCCTGGATCTTTATACTTTCATCGCTTATCTTGTTAGTCGCGTTTTGTGATTTTGTGACGTCAATGAAAATAGCACACGTGACCGTATTTAGACTTTTACAAGAATAAGGGAAGTTAAATTCAACACCAAGATCTGCCTCCTCCTCAAATCGAATACAGCAGACTGAAGTCCACAAAAGACACCCGAAGATTACGTGGTGTTGTTAAACCGGGTGCCTGTGTTTAAAGAATTAGAATTATGTCTCTCACCCATAATAGTGTGACCTCTGACCGCGCAATAAAATAAATGGGTTAAATGATCGTTTACTGCGTTTTTAAGTAGACGGTTTGTGTTCGAAATAAAAAAAATAATGATTAAACATTCCCATCATCGTATGTGCTCGTGTGTGTTTGTGTGTGTGTGTGTGTGTGTGTGTGTGTGTGTGTGTGTGTGTGTGTGTGTGTGTGAATGCGTGTACGTATATATTTCTGAAGATCTAAGATTTAAATTATATACATGGATACATACACTTATATACACATACACACAAAGATTAAACTTTTCCATGCTTAAATATATATATATATATATATATATATATATATATATATATATATACACACACACATACACATTTACATATATATATATTCATACATATAATGCATATATATTTGCACACATATGAATTACATATAAGTGTGTGTGTGTGTGTGTATGTGTGTGTTTGCATGTGCGCGCGCTTACGTGTGTGTATGTATGTATATATATGTGTACATTTACATGTGTTCCAAAATCATTCTTTTAACTCTTTTATCTGTTTCAGGTAGCATGTTAACACACACATACACACACACACACACACACATAATTATATATTATTCAAATGTCAATGACCGTCAGATATAATTACTTGTATGCTTCTATGATGCAATATTGTTGTTCAAACGCATACAGATTCTTTAGATCTGCTACTGGTTTTTATGTGCTCTATTCCTTGACATAAGAGAGAAATATTTGAAATGTCGATAATTATTAACAATAAACTTTACAAGGTTAATTACCTCCATATCAATAAATCACTGCAAGAG
>NC_142952.1:6944197-6949197 GCF_046866305.1 Octopus bimaculoides
TTGCAATCTATTTCTGACGGTGAGATTACAAAGGAGATTTGAAATCGACGAGGAACAAATATTTGTTCGTAAAACTCCGTTGTTTTTCTTTTTTCTTTTCATTTTATTTTTGTTGCTATATTTTTTTTGTTTTATTTGTTGCCTATGGAGGAAGTGAGGGGGCAGTGGCCTTGACCTTTGCATATTCTCTGTGAGTGGTGAATTTGATGTCCGTTGATTTTGCCGTTTAAAACAAAACGGGTAGGGAGCAGATTCCAGTGGGACGATGTTTTGATGAGAAAGGACTAGTCACCAAGGCTAGTGACAAAAGGTGGAAACACATGTCACACGGTCGGTGTTGCGGTAGTGTTTCGAGACCAGCCAGCTTCGAGAAACTGAGACTATTTGAGTATCCAAAAATACGGTACTCCGTCTGTTACGATGCCGAAGTTTCTTCTTTATCCGATTAACGGAACAGCCTGCTCTTAAAATAAACGTACAGTTTACTGAGTACTTCACTGACATGCCAGCTCGCTGCCATTAGTTTATATATTCTGTTTCCATTGGGCCCAGAAAGCAACACATCAACTGATTCCTTCTTCATCATGCATAGCACTGTGGTTATATGTACAGCAGTGGCTGTGTGGTTAAGAAATTCTTCTTGAAAATGATTTGTTTTTTATTAAGTCCAGCTGCGTGACATCTTGGACGTATGTCTTCTACGAGGGAATGCTGAAAAGGTCGTGGCTTTGAGTAAAAGAATATACAGGAAGATCAGTTAATTATGATTTTTATTCAATATATTGCCTTCTCAGATTTGCACACTTATTGCAGCGGTCCTCAGTTTTTCTCGGCCCTATAAAAAAGAAGTCGGATGGCCTGTCGCGGCACCCATTAAAGCTAGGAACTGCTCGGCACTCCCTCGTACGATAGTATCGGGCCAAGCAAGCTTTCGGTGATGGATTTGATAGACAGAAACTTTGTGGACGTCCCTCGTATTTATGTATGAGTGAATGTGTCTTTGTATTTATATTTGTCTCCCTTCACCACTTGGCAACCGGTGCTGGTTGCTTTACGTCCCCACAAAAGAACGGTTCGGCAAATTTGACCAATATACTTCGTACCGGGGTTAGAAATAATTAATGGGGTTGATTTGTTCGACTAAACCAGTGAAGGATGTGATCCAGCATAGCCGCAATCCAATGACAAAAACGAGTAACACAGAAAAAAAAACACTTTCCTCTTCACCGTAAATTCAACAAACTACAAGTTACAGAACTGCAACAATTGAAATATTTCTCACGCTATGTCACGTGGTATTTCGTCTATCTTCATGCTTTGAGTTCAAGTTCCGCTGAGGCGACGTTGTCTTTCATACTTTCGGGGTCGATAAATTAAGTAACCAGCTGCCTACTGGGGTAGATCTAATCGACTGACCCCCTTCCCAAAAATGTCGGGCCTTATGCCTAGAGTAGAGTAGAATATTTAAAAGCGATGACCTGGCACAATCATTAACACGCCGGGTGAAATGCCTAGTAGTGTTTCGACTGTCTTTATGTTCGGAGTTCAGATTTCGGCGAGGTCGACTTTGCCTTTTATACTTTCGGGTTCGATAAATTAAGTACCAGTTGCGTACTGAGGTCGATGTAATCGACTGGCCCCTTCACCCAAAAGTTTCAGGCCTTGTGCCTAGAGTAGAAAAGTATAAGACACAACGTCTCTCAAACACATCGCTACCAGTGACGTATCGCGATTCCAAAGCCATCAGAACCAATTGTAATTGAACAAATACATTTGTCCACTCCTTCAGAAAAAAAACTTTGAGGTAAAAGAAATAGATTACGCTAGAGGTTATACTCTTTCGTCTACATCTTTTATATAGATTTTATACCTGCAAATGTAAGTTAATATGATCAACAGCACAAGTATAAAACTATAAAACAATCAATAATATATACACATACATACATACACGCCATACACACACACATATATATATATATATATATACATATATACACGTATGTATGTAGGTATGTATATATATTTATATATATATATATATATATATATATATATATATATATATATATATATATATATAGGCGTATATATACGTATATGTATGCATATATATAAATATATACATATATGTATATATATATATATATATATATATATATATATATATATATATATATATATATACACATATATATATACATATATGTATGTATATATTTGTGTGTGTGTCTGTGTGGGTGGGTGTGGGTGTGATAATAATGACGAAAATAAAGAATGAGTTTCTCAACATTGCAATTAGTCAATTGTATTTCACTAGAGTTTAATAAAGAAAGAAAAAATATACATACATATGTATAATATATATATATGTATGTATATATATGTATAAATGTAAATATGTGTATATGTATATATATATATATATATATATATATATATATATATATATATAATGAAACTACCCTAAAAAGAAGAAAAGACAATAACAAAATGCAGAGATATCAAAGTCTGAAGCAATATGGATCAAAAACCAAATCGAAAAAGAAAACGAAACGAAACATAATGATATAGACAAAGAGTTGAGATGAAACGAAGTAATATAAATGGAGAATGAAAATCGAAAACGAAAAATGTGAAACTGAAACGAAAATGCAATAAAAACTTTTAATTAGAATACAGAACAAGTATTTGCATTACATAGATCAAACAGAAAAATAACAAACCAATCACTTTATTTATTTATTTATGTTTATAGTTATATACGCTTACATTTCTGACCTTTAATCAAAAAAATACAAAAGAGTCTGAAATACAATAAAACAAAAGTCAACTTCTCGTTGTTGTAACGTTTGTTCATTTTTTTCCCCTTATCGCTCTCGACATATGCATCTAAACATATGTGTATGTAGTGGGGTGTGCATTTGTGTCATTTTATATTTATATATATATATATATATATATATATATATATATACCCATGCCTTCCCCACCTCCCAACATCCTCACATCACACCACACCAATACCCTCGCATCACACCACGCACACACTACAACTGACCAACTACTTTCTCCCTTTCTCCCTTCCCCATTTTCACACTACATACGTCAAGATCACCAGCATTCTACCTCCCACACACAGCCCCCCGTTCCCGATCACCGTTTGTTATCTCCCCCTTTCTTAGCTCTCCTGAAATAAGAATTTCTAACTTCCGGTCAGCCATTGTTATGATCGGCCATTATTATGATTGACCGTTGACTGAACACTATTCAATTTTTTTTCTCCGTGTTTTTCTCCTTGTCTCCGTATTCTTTCTGTTGAAGAGCGTAGCTCGAAACGTCAAAGACTTTCCGTATTCCCGAGCGTCATACTAATATATACTTTTGTTATTTACACCACCCGTCCTCGTCTGTTGTTATTATTTGTATATTCTCCCATATATATATATATATATATATATATATATATATATATATATATATACGTGTGTGTGTACGTATGTGTATGTGAGCAATGTTTTATCAATATATGCCAATTTACGTACCTCTCAAGCTACTTATCCACCAACCTATCTGTCTTGATATGAGTATTTCTTCGCATCACTCTATTTATCCCTATTTTCCTCTAGTTGTATAAATATATATGTCGCTGTTTGGTAAGAAGCTTGCTTCCCAACCACATGGTTCAGAGTTCAGTCTCACTGCGTGACAACTTGGTCTGGTGTCTTCCACCATGATCTCGGGCCGAACACAGCCTTGTCTGTGATCTTAAGTGACATGTGATTTATGGAAACGCGCGTAGAGATACATTATTTTTTTATAAATTCCATCCAAGGATTATTCTTATTATCATATTTATCCTACATTATATCGGTAGAGCTCGATACAACCCTGAAAAACTGGTTCACCAGTGAGCCTTATTAGACTGTGGCTGGCATAATGGAATAGGGGATTTAGTTGCACATTCAAAACGTTTCCCATAAAGAAATTTAAAATATACACATACATAGGCGCAGGAGTGGCTGTGTGGTAAGTAGCTTGCTTACCAACCACATGGCTCCGGGTTCAGTCCCACTGCGTAGCTCCTTGGGCAAGTGTCTTCTACTATAGCCTCGGGCCGACCAAAGCCCTGTGAGTGGATTTGGAAGACGGAAACTGAAAGAAGCCCGTCGTATATATATTTATATATATATAAGTATGTGTGTGTGTGTATGTTTATGTGTCTGTGTTTATCCCCCCAACATCGCTTGACATCCGATGCTAGTGTGTTAACGTCCCCGCGACATAGCGGTTCGGCACAAGAGACCGATAGAATAAGTACTAGGCTTACAAAGAATAAGTCCTTGGGTCGATTTGTTCGACTAAGGGCGGTGCTCCAGCATGGCCGCAGTCAAATGACTGAAACAAATAAAAGAGTAAAAGAGTAAAAGATATATATGCATATATATATATACATACATGCATATATATATATTATGGGCTTCCATACAGTCTCCTTTCAGCAAATTTATTGACATTGGTCGGTCTAAGGCAGGTGTAGAAGAAACGTCTCAGTTAAGCAAATGATCACAAGCAGAAAAAGGTAGAAAATATCGTAAGAATTTGTTGGGAAGGTAGGCTACGTTTAAAGAAGCTGAAGAAGAGAAGAAGAAAAACGAAAAAAATAATAAAGACTATGTATATAGGATAAAAATTAGTAATGAATATAGATTGCATGATTCAGAAGACTGTTCAGCTATGGAACGATGAATATAAATGGATTAAGGACCTGGATGATATAAGGAAACACAAACTCATACACACACGCACGCACGTACGCATACACACGCACACATAAACACGTACATTGAGTATGTATGTTCGATATTGTTCACAACACTCGACCTGTTTCTAATTTATATTTGAATATATGTGTCCTTATGTGTCTGTGTATACACATATATATATTTTATGTCTGTGTGTGTATATATATATATATATATATATATATATATATATAT
>NC_142952.1:6959197-6961697 GCF_046866305.1 Octopus bimaculoides
TGCGACGTTAATACTAATATTACAGTCAGTCTTCGTCAATTATATAGCATATCATAAATGTAATAAACTTGGAACTAATCTTTGAATACAGCGATAAAGTTGCCAGGGAAATCAGATAAAAAGAATACAAATACTAACAAATGCAGTCATGAAAATGTCAACATGTATATGTAGTGTATATGAAGCTACAATATAAGGAAGTTTTTCACGGTTATGTAACCGATATAGATTAGTTATTAATATTTGTCATACTATTATTTTCTAAACATCAAAACGTAGTCTACAATGTAGGCGCGTGGCTTTGGATATTTTGATGTTGATGTTGTTACTGCTGTTGTTGTTGTTGTTGTTGTTTCTATTGTTCCTGTTGTTGCTAGTAGTAGTATTAGTATTAATATTAGCATTAAAGCAGCGTGTTGGCAGAATGGTTAGAAGGCCGGGTAAAATGTTTAGCGGTATTTCGTCCATCCTTATGTTCTGAGATCAAATTCCGCCCGAGGTCCACTTTGCATTTCATCCTTTCGGGGTCGATTAAATAAGTATCAGTTACGCACGGGGGTCAATGTAATCGAGTAATCGAGTAGTCTGATGACTGAAACAAGTAAAAGATAAAAAGCAAAGCAGCAGCCGATACAATACAACCACAACTGCATCGGCAACAGCGGTAGCAAGAATAATAGGAATAACAATAATAATAACCACATTAACCACAACAATCGCAGCTTCTTTGAATGCTACTAAACATACTCTGTAAACCATGTCATTTCACACTCGAAGGGACATAACAACGATGTAGAACGGATGTGTGCATGCATGTGTATATGGGTATGTGTGTAAAAAGAATATACATATATATATATAGATGTGTGTACATATGTATATATATATATATATATATATATATATATATATATATATATATATATATATATATATATATATTAAACATATGTATACATATATATACATATATATACATATGTCTATATACATACATATATGCACATATCTGGAAGCATGTATGTGTGTGTATACACACACATACATACATGCACCCAGATATGTGCATATATGTGCATAATACATATATGCATATATATATATCTATATATATATACATATATACACATATATGTATATATACATATATATATATGTGTATACATACACACACAGTCTCATATATATGTAAACATGTATATACATATATATAGAGAGAGATATATGTATATATATGTACGCATATATATATATATATATATATATATATATATATATATATATGTATGTGTGTGTATATATACTTATACATATATATGTATACATACATAACTAAAAACATATATACATAAACCTGTTTGTACGTGCCTGTATGTTTGTGTGTACCTGTGTGTGAATGAGCGATTGAGTGTGTGCGCATGCGTGTCCGTATCTATTACAGTCTTCTTACAGAATGAAAATATCTATACAGCTGTATCGACCTTTCAACTTGATGTGATAGTGCCGAAACTCGAAAGAAACTAAACCACAGCAACCAATAGAAACAACGGCACTAGTCACCAGTTTCCTTGTTACCATTACTGCTCTTGTTGTTGTTGTTGTTGTTGTTGTTGTTGCTGTTGTTGTTGTTGTTGTTGTTGTCGTCGTCGTGGCTGTTGTTTTTGCAATTGTTCGTGTTGTTGTTTTAGCTTGAATTATTTACAATTTTTTTCCCCTCTTTCTTTCAGGTAATCTTTACAATGGACATTTAACTCGGTCTTTGCTGAGGCTGTTGTTGCTTCTGTTGTTGCTATTGTTGTTGTTGCTGTTGTTGTATTTAGCTGAAAATGATGTTAGCGTTAATATCACGCAATAGTAACCGAAGGTGAATGCAGGTTAATGTTAATAATGATACTCAGACAGCCATGGAACGAAACGAGTGGCTAATCGGATAGTTTTTTTAAACAAAAGGCACCGATAGAATACAATGTTGAGTCTATCGCTCTTGGAGTTGTTGACGCTGCTGCTGCTGCTGCTGCTGTTGTTGTTCTTGCTCTTGTCCTTGTTGTTGGTGGTGGTGGTGGTGGCGGTGGTGGTGGTGGTGGTGGTGATGTTTTATCGTTTATTTTCAGGTTAACTTCTGACCGAGAGCACCCAATGCTTGCGGACGTTCTTTCTTGACGTCACGGTTCCGACTTCGTTTCGTGCACCACTTCCATCTAGGACTACATTATACAATGTGTCCATCACACTTTTTTATTTTTTTTTTTTTTTTTGAAAAGTAGAGTAGGATTTGAATACAGGATTTAACGGTTATTTCTAGTAAGTCAAGTGGGGTACGCAATGCAGATATGGTCCCTTAGTACAGCTCTGAGCATATTTCTTACCACTCTTTACGTTCTAGGTTCAAGTTGCACCAGCTAAACCTTGCCTTTTAACAATCTTGGGTCGATAAGAAAAAGTACTCCCCGAGCACAGGGATAGACGGCATTGGTTTGTCTCCTTTCCTCTAATTTACTTG
>NC_142952.1:6969197-6974197 GCF_046866305.1 Octopus bimaculoides
TCTGGATGGTTTTCTCAGCATGCTAGATGAGGAAACGTTGCTGGACCCTCACTTGACCCTCCACTATTTCTTGAGGCATCCCAGTATATTGTAGTTAAACCTGATAAGCGATATGCGTATATGTGTGTATGATTGAGAGACAGATAGAGAGACAGATATAGACAGACAAACAGACCAATAAACAGACAGACAGACTGACATACAGACAGAGAATATTGACTACTTCTTTGTAATTACATCTATCAACCCCAGGCTTTCTTCGTTGGTCTTTGATTGAGAAATAGCAGACAAAGAGAAACTTGATCGCTAATGAAAGAATTCATTTTTCATGGATGAGATGTCTTCGATCATGAAGTAATGAGACATTCCAGTAGTTAGGACAACAATAATGGGAACCTCTATGTAGTAATACAAATCTACGAGACATAGCAGCCAAATCTCCCCTAAATCACAATCTACTGTATAAAAGTTAGGCAAGTACTCGTACGATGATGCAGTTCAGACTCATTGCGTCTTGTAATAGACATCGTGGTCTCACTGCGTCTTGTAATGAACGTGGTGGTCTCATTGTGTCTTGTAATAGACATGGTGGTCTCATTGCGTCTTGTAATAGACATGGTGGTCTCACTGCGTCTTGTAATAGACGTGGTGGTCTCATTGCGTCTTGTAATAGACGTGGTAGACTCATTGCGTCTTGTAATAGACGAGGTGGTCTCATTGCGTCTTGTAATAGACGTGGTAGACTCATTGCGTTTTGTAATAGACGAGGTGGTCTCATTGCGTCTTGTAATAGACGTGGTAGTCTCACTGCGTCTTGAAATGGACGTGGTGGTCTCATTGTATCTTGTAATAGACATGGTGGTCTCACTGCGTCTTGTAACGGACTAGGTGGTGTCATTGCGTCTTGTAATAGACGTGGTAGTCTCCGCCAAGGAAAGTCTTTTCATCATAAGTTAGCTTTGTTAACGCCGTTCTGGAGCGAAAGCACTCAACCTGCTAAAAATAGCAACCAAATCTTCAAAATGGCGGCGCCCCGACGAACAAATTAGGAGAAAAGTTAGCTCGTACGACAAAATACCTTGTGGTAGTTAATCCAGATCTCTGAACTTTGAATTCAAATCACAGACGCCAATGCTTGACTTCATTCTTTCCGCGCCATTGCTATAAGAAAGTACTACTAGTCTGAAGCAACGTGCAATGAAGTGCATTGCTGAAGGACACAACTCATTGCTAGGTCCAGGAGCTGAACCGGTGACATTTGGATTCTGAGCCAAACTGTAACCATTAGACCACGAATCTTCTGCCATTGTGCAACATATATTAATCCTGTTTAAAGTTGATTGGTATTTTGATTAGAGGGCGGTTTTGATTGTTATATTTAGCATACCGAAAGACCACGTCTAGGTTCTGATATTCTTGCAGACTTCACTGATGTTGATCAAGTGTGTGCTTCTGGTTTGGTGCCGTTCCAATTCAGGCGATAGAAATGTCTTTACATGATACGTACATGATACCAAGTAAATTGCTAGGATCCTGTTTGTTCAATGGAGCGAATGGTCTTGACAGTTACATCTCTTTTTTTTTTTTGTTTCATTCTCGCCTCATTCGAATTGATTCGGTTGTTATGGAGACAGTGAAGGTGGAGGAGGGAGCACCATGCCAGGAACTAGCTACAGATAAATAGTATTTGTAGAATTTGAAATAAACAGTGACGAAATACCTAACGATCGCTTTGGAGATATTCCAAGCACTTAAATTTACATGTACAGATCGTACTTAAAGCAAGAGAGTATATCGCCAGTTGTTGTCGTTGTTATTATTATTATTATTATTATTATTATCATTATTATTATTATTATTATTATTATTATTATTATTATTGAGTCGGCGAGCTGGCAGAATCGTTAGCACGCCGGGTGAAATGCTTAACAGGTATTTCGTCCTTCTTTACATTCCGAGTTCAAATTCCACCGAATTCGACTTTCTCACCTGTGAAGCACTTTTTACCTTGTCATTAATGTTACCTGCTTTGCAACAACACTTGCCGCATTTATATGTATGTGTGTATGTATAAAACTCATGCAAAACATATTTTCATAAGAGCATACTGCACAAGAAACCTCACACACTTCACGAGTGTTTGAATACCAAATGCAGACTCTACTTGGGCCCTGTTCCCGTGGGTGATTGAAGGAGAAAAAAACCGTTCAACGATTGGCTACATGCAGTAACCATCGACTTTTACTTTACTTCAAAGCTAATTGCGTAGAATACGGGACATTTGTAAGTCGCATTCTGTATGTATGTATCTGTATGTATCTGTGAATGTGTATATCGCTGTGTGTTTGTATGTTTGGTACGTGTGTGTGTGTGTGTGTGTAGGATTGTGTATCATGTATATGTGTATATTCGTGCTTCTGTGTTTGTTCTCCAATGTCGATCAGTAAAGAGACAAATGGACTGGAATCTAACAGCAATACAGCAATGGAGCAATTCAGTTAACACAAGATTGTATCTCTGTAATGTTTATACTCTTCTTAGCCACACCAATTAGGCGGCGGTAATTTGTCACTTAATGAAAGCTAATTTATTCTTCGTTCACTGGTGGTTTCTACAATACATTATCAAACATTTATTCTAACATTGATCAATATTTACAGAGCAAAAATTAGCTAAGTTAATGCTAACATATTTAATAGAAAGATCACCGCCGAGCTGAGTAAGAATAATTATGTGTCGAGGAAGGAAAAAGCAAAACTATGTATAAGTCAATGACTAATACTACATCAAGTATTTAGACAATCAGGGGAAATCATTTGAGACACGTTTCGCTCATTTGTGACATCATCAGCAAAACATAAAATTTTATCGTAGTTGCTAATGTAATCTTTTATCATTTATTTGGTTCTGTCATTAGATTGCAGCCATGCGTGGCCACCACTTTGAAGAGCTGTACTCGAACAAATTGACCCAGTATTTATATAAGCTTGATAATTATGTTATCTGTCCTCTTTTGCCGACGGGCTTCCACGGTGTACCCATCCACTAAATTTATTTACAGGGCATTGCTCGTTCTGCAGGCCATATTAGATAACACTTGGCCAAGATGACACGCAGTGGGATTGCATGTCTTTGGATATGAGCGTATATTAATATATCTATGAATAAATCTATGGACGAATTAAGTAGAACTACTTCTGTAGAATCGATAGACTTTGTCAGTAGTTCAAACCAGCGGCACAGCAACGTCGCAAGCCACAAACGCTGACGGACAGGTCACACATATTCAAGCACATACACGCACAGTACACACATACGTACGCACCGCATCATGCAAACACATTTAAAGAGATGAACGCAAACGCGCAAGCTTCACACACAGACACTGGCCGTGCAACGTATAAACACTAAACAAAGCCTTTCTAGTTAAAACAACACTTTGATACCCACAGAAACACACAATCTAAAGGCTATAAAGTATAAATACGAAGAAAAAGGGAGAGAAATCTCTTTCTGTCAGAAGAAGATCAAACGAAAGGCACGCGCGCCATTGATAAGGTCGCAAGCTAAGTGGAAAGGACTCCCGTAATAAATCAATTGTTTGATGGATGAAACGACCGAACAAGTAAATGATTAGTTAATTAGATAATTAGTTAACTAGTCGGTTAATAATAATGATGATGATGATGATGATGATAATAATAATGAAAGAGTAGGCTTGATTTTATCTAGAAAATGACCCTTCCAAAGTACAATATCGGTTTTTCCAACGCAGAATTTCCCATCAATAATCTTCCAAACACAAATGGGAAGAAAATGATTAACACACACATCGAAGCGCTTATACCCCACCACCATCACTGCCAATACCACCACTTAGACACATACATATATCTGCATATGTATGTGTTTAATGTGAGGGCGCATAGCCCAGGGTGTTGCACTCACGATAGTGAGATCGTAGTTTCAATTCCTGCACTGGACAATGCATCGTGGTTTTTGAGCAAAACACTTCATTTCCCGTGTGGTAAACCGTGTACATGTTCAGGCAACGCCGACTCGACGGAGTGAATGATCTAGGGTACATCACATATATTTGATCTCTATAAACAAATCATTCGTTCAGATTCTTCAGTAAGAAATTGCAGAGACACCTTTTTCGAACCACAAAAGATTTCTATATAACAGAAACCGGTTGAAAATACATGCAGACGAAACTTTAAAGTCGAATGTATTTTAAAGATATATTCACTCTATTCTTATTAGAGTATCACATACATACATACATACATACATACATACATACATACATACATACATACATACATACATACATTAAAAGCGCCAAGTTTGAACGCAATTAAAATTGTTTATGTACTTTGCATCATTAATATGTGTGTGTGAGTGTGTCTGTTTATTATAGTTAGTTATACAGATTTATACGTAAATTATGCATACATATATATATATATATATATATATATATATATATATATATATATGGATGTATGTATATATAAATGACTGTCTGTGTGTATATATATATATACATATGCGTATATATACGCCCGGAGAGAGTAAATTCGAACTTCAGAGAAGTTTCAATTCCGTATTTGCGTCTATTGTTTTAGGACTTATATCCCGTGAGGAAGTATATATCCTTATATCAATCCGAATTTGTTTTCCTTTGGTACGATGCTTATGTAATTTATACGTTTGATTATGCATCGGTGGATGAATCTATCTATCTATCTATCTATCTATCTATCTATCTATCTATCTATCTATCTATCTATCTATATATATATATATATATATATATATATATATATATATATATATATATATATATATATATATAAATGAATACATATATATATATATATATATATATATGTGTGTATATACATAATATATATATATATATATATATATATATATATAAATGAATACATATATATATATATATATATATATATATATATATATATATGTGTGTG
>NC_142952.1:6989197-7001697 GCF_046866305.1 Octopus bimaculoides
ACACATACGAAATTGCCGGTGTCTTCTTTACGCTCTATGTGTGAAATAATCAAGAAAACTCTAGGGTCCCATGATGGAATTCAGGTCTTAAGAAGGGATCAAAAATACTCTCTCCATTAGTTAAATCGTTTTAGAAAGCAAGCGTGGGTGTGTGGTTAGAAGTGTTATTCCCAACCACATGGTTCCAGGTCCAGTCTTCTACTAGTGTTTTGTACTACAGTTTGAGACAACTAAAACCTTGTAAGTGGACTTAGTAGAGGGAAACTGAAGAAACCCGTCGTATATATGTACGCGTATGTGTGTGTGAGTGTATGAGTGTGTGTCTGGCTTTGTGTCTGTGTTTGTCCTTTACCAACGCTTGACAACAGACATTGGTGTGCTTACGTTCCCATAACCTTGCAGTTCGGCACGAGATACCAAAATAATAAGCACCAGGTTTTAAAAAAGAGTACTAGAGTAGATTCAGCACACTGAAAACTGTTGGCAGTGATGCCCCAGCATGGCCACAATCTACTGATTTAAACAAGTTCAAAGTAAACGATAAAATGTGTGCTCTTCGGTACCGAATAATCATACGAAATATATCAGAAAGCAATAAAACAAACTTGTAAATTGACTAAATATGCATTTCTCGTCTAACTCTGTCCGTCTACGAGGAAAGCCTCAGGGAAGTTCTCTGAATAGGCAAGGATTTGATCTCTGCTCCAGAAGGACACAACGCATCGCCGAGCCAGGAATCGAAACCACAATCTTACGAACATGAGTACAACACTCATAGCTACTCTGCTACACATACCCACAAGCAGATACAGAAGCATCGATGTATATATATATATATATATATATATATATATATATATATATATATATATATATATATATATATATATATATATATATATATATATATATATATATATATATATATATATATATATATATATATATATATATATATATATATATATATATATATATATATATATATATATATATATATATATATATATGTATGTATATATATATATGTATATATATATATATGTATATATATATATATATATATATATATATATATATATATATATATATATGTATATGTATATATATATATATGTATATATATATATATATATATATATATATATATATATATATATATATATATATATAGATATGTATATATATATATATGTATGTATATATATATATATATATATATATATATATATATATATATATATATATATATATATATATATATATATACGTATATATATATACATATATATATATATATATATATATATATATATATATATATATATATATATATATATATATATACATAGGTATACGCCTGTATGTCTGTGTATAGTCTTATATGTGAGTATGGCAGTATGACAACGTTCGGGTTTTCTCTAATTTGTTACAATTTGGATGTTTATCCGTCTGTGTGTAGGTATATATATACATACATAGGTGTGTAATTATGTTTGAATAAATGTATGTATGTATATACGCGTGTGTATGTGTTTGCATGTGTATGCTTGTGCGCGCGTGTATTCATGCATGTATATGTATGCATGAATGTATGTTCATATATATATATGAATATGTCCGTTGTGTGTTTACTATGCATGTACGTTGGTGTGTACATCTACCCGCCTCGACGTCTCTGAGTACGCACACGTATACACACGCCCACACTATCATAAACACATACGGCGTATGTATATATATATATATATATATATATATATATATATATATATATATATATATATATATATATATATATATATATATATAAATATATATGTATGTATGTATGTATGTATGTATGTATATCTATGTTTGTATGCATGTATGTATATATTCACATATATGTGTACATACATCTAAACATATATGTACACACACCCATATATGTATATAGTTATATATTCATATATGCATGTATGTATATGTATATAGACATATATATATATGTATATATATATATATATATATATATATATATATATATATATATATATATATATATATATATATAATATACATATATACACACAACTTTGATTATGTATATCAGTATGAGTGATTAGATTGTCAATTAAGATTGAGAGGGGCAGAAAAACTGATTGAGAGAGAGAGAGAGAGAGAGAGAAGGAGAGAACGAATATGAAAGATGGAGAGAGAGTAAGAGAGTGAGCCGAGCGCTAATGAATAGGTATAATTACCCGTTTGTTTACATGGACTCATTTACTAATGGTGGTTTAAGTGGGAGTGTGTCACAGATTGTGTAAGGGTGTGACGCTAATGATGGCCGTATTGTTTCTGACGTTGCTTGTGTTAATGTTACTGCTGTAGTTGTTGCTGTTGTTGTTGTTGTTGTTGTTGTCGGTGGTGGTGGTGGTGGTGGTGGTGGTGTGGGCGAGTTACATTGTCGCAGTTGTTTACGGTTCCGCCGAAGGTGTTGGTCGTTTGGGTCGAGCTTTTGGTGGCAATGAATGTTGCGATTGCAGTGGATGTAGGGGTTGTAGTGTAAGTGGTAGTGGTGGTGGTGGTGGTGGTGGTGGTGGTGGTGGTGGTGGTGGTGATGGTGGCGGTAGAGATGGTGGTGGTAGTAGTGGTGGTGGCGGTGGTGGTGGTTGTGGTGGTGGTGGTGGTGGCTGTGGCGGTAGTAGTGACGGTGGTAGTGGTGGTGGTAGTAGTGGTGGTGGTAGTGGTGACGGTGGTGGTGGTGATAAAAGTGGTGGTAATGATGGTGGTGGCGATGGTGGTTGTGATGATGATGGGGGGGAGGGGGGGATATTGGTGATTTGCTGATAGTTGCGGTGGTTGTGGTGGGTGACTGTAGTAGTGGTGGTGATGGTGGCGGTAGTGTTGTTGTTGTTGGTGGTTGTAGTGGCGGTAGTGGTGGTGGTGGTGGTGATGGTGGTGTTAGTGGTGGTGCTGGTCGACACGGTAGAGGTGGTGCTGGTGCTGGTTGTTGTCGTAGTGGCAATATTAATGTTTGTTTTTATTGGATTGATTATTTGCAGTTACGACACTTGCTATTTTCGACAATATTCAGCGCTTGTGCTGCTTCTGCTGTTGCTGCTGCTGCTTCTGCTGTTATGGCTGTTGCTGAGCATGGCAATGGCGATCCTGTTTATCCGGTGGCGGTTACAGCAACCAGGAATGCATCACGTAATTTCTTAATCAATAACGAAATTTTTGTGACAAAGAAATTAATTGTGAAATGTCCTGTAGAGGCAAACTGCGCCACGTGACGTGATTTTAACGGACATACACTTCCTACTGAACTACACAGCCACATACATGAGTACATATATGTGGTAAGTAGCTGGCAGAAATGTTAGCACGCCGGGCGAAATGCTTAGCGGTGTTTCGTCTACCGTTACGTTCTGAGTTCAAATTCCGCCGAGGTCGACTTTGCTTTTCATCCTTTCGGGGTCGATAAATTAAGTACTGGTTACGCTCTGGCGTCGATGTAATCGACTTAATCCCTTTGTCTGTTCTTGTTTGTCCCCTCTATGCTTAGCCCCTTGTGGGCAATAAAGAAATAAGTAGCTGGCTTACCAGTCACATGGTTCCGGATACAGTGCCACTGCGTGGCACCTTCGCCAAGTATCTTCTACTATAGCCTCGAGCCGATCAAAGCTTTGCAAGTGGATTTGGTAGACGGAAACTGAACGAAACCCGTCGTGTATATATATATATATATATATATATATATATATATATATATATATATATATTGCGGATGAAAAGCGTGTCCATTTGATGGAAATATGTTGTATCAAGGATACCACGTTGATCATCACGTACAAACACCTGAATATCGAGATCTTAAAGTCTAAACCGATTATTATTATGAGGAAGTTAAATTCCATCAACAACAACAGACAAAAGTTAAGAGGCCTTATATTCGCTTTATAACACCATACGTCATCCAGTCATTCTTTCACACCTGTTCAAAAAGGAGCTAAATTCATTCGCTCATTCCTATTGATTAGGGTTCGTCCAGACGGATTTGAAGAAAGACGAAGTATATTAATACAATGAAAAATTGTAAACGATTTGTATTTGCTTTTGTTTTTATTGTTTTTATTTTCTCCTTGCACTGTAGTGGACTTTGTGAAATGATTTATACATTCATGAATATTTATGAATATATTTATATTCATGAAACACTTTATATATTTATATAGCTATGAAATATTTATAAATATATTTATATAAAGTGTTCCACATTATGAATCACTTCAGATACTACCATAATTATATCGATCACAAAGAATATCAGGCAGAATATAGCTAGAAGTACGGCTACAGATATGGCACGATCTACTCGGACAAAGATATCGCATATAACAATAATTAAAACCAGTGAAAATTATGTCTTAGAATTATTACATTATGAACAAATTCTACCCCAAGAGAAGGTTACATATATGGTACATTCTAGCTCGGACAACGGTAAAGGGTAAAGACCCCCCTTCGGTCATGAATGACTATGGGATTGCACCTAGAAAGTTACCCTCCAAGGCACAAGTCCGGACAAGGTCGCTTATGAATGACCCATGAATACCTGTGTCCCCTCTCCACTCTACCAATGTTATCATAGGGAAGGGCAAAGACCGATACAGCTTGGCACCTGTGACGTCGCAACTCATTTCTACAGCTGAGTGAACTGGAGCAACGTGAAATAAAGTGTCTTGCTCAAGAACACAGCACACAGCTCGGTCCGGGAGTCGAACTCACTAACTCATGATTTTAAGCACGACGCTCTAATCACTGACCCATATAAAGTTATCGCCTATAATAATAGTCCACTTCGATGCTACTTATGTCTAAGGACCAAACTCTACTCCAAGAATAACCAAAAGGATTACAGCGGTATCTATCTGAAGATCATAAGTCGTCTCCCATTCCCTGAGCAGTCGTCTGCCAATCAACGATCATATGATACAGAACGTAATATAAAATAACGAACACAGATCTTTTACTTCAACCAAAACGCCATCAGCTGAACATTTCTGTATTTAAATTCATGAGATGCTAATGTAAATTTATGATATGTAATTAGTAAAAGGTAACTAAATATAGATATTTAGCATCACAGGTATGCATTTATAAATATCAATATATATACTGAACATCACAGGTATGCAATTAGAAAAAATAGCTCTCCGAAGTGTATTAGGTTTTCTAACATACATTTCCGAATAAATCAACGTGGAAATATTTTCCCACCTCGTTAAAGCAGGATGTTTTTTAGCTCGATGCGCGCGCACACACACACACACACACACACACACACAAACACACACACACACACACACACACACACATACATATATAATACACGCTTATATTTTTTTAATTGTTATTCTGTGTGAATTTTCGTTTTATTTTCCATTTTCATCATTAGAAATTTAATCCAATACCAGAAATTTATATAATTAATGAATAATTAATTAGACACACAAGCTTAAATATCCCACCTATATACACATACACACTTATACACACACGTACACAAAAGCTCACGGAAGGACAGATATAGTATTGCTCGTATGTATATACATTTATTTCAATACACACAAACAAACACACATACACACACTCACACACATACACACACACACATGCACGCACTCACCCCCCCCCCACACACACATATATATATATGCATGTATGTGTATCCATTGTACACTTACACACATATTTATTCATATATGCTGTTTATATTTATATATGCACGGTTTCCAATTATGTATAAATATATATATATATATACATATATGTATATATATACATATACATATATACACATGTATATATTCATACATACACACACACACACACACACACACACACACATATATATATATATATATATATATACATAAATACATACATATATACATTGGCACACATACATAGACGTAGTCCTATTATCTTCTGCGCTGCTCCCTTTATTTTTAATCTCATTTCAAATTCCACTCCCCTCTTCTTCTCACCCTTCCCCACTCCCACACCCCCTCTCCCCCTCCCAAAGTACCATATTGCCATTCCTTTTTCTGGAGCATTGCAAGACTTTAAAACCTTTCGATTTACTCTCTAATATTATATTTAATAACAATCTGCCTATGAAGTCACTGGGATTGCTTTATTTATAACAGTTACGAACGCATTCAGTTTTCCTCTTCCCACGTTTCGCTACAAACGACCAATCAGATGACAGCTTTTCGAGCTTGCATTTGAAAAATTGATATTTGCCTTCATTGATTTTTAATGAGAGTGTGTTTTGTTTTGTTTTGATTGTTGATTTTTACTGTTATTTTTACTGTTATTATTTGCTTTCGTCATTCTGCGTATATGTGAATATATGTGTGCGTGTGTTGGTGTGCATATACAGAGATAATGATGAATATAGAAATACATACACGTATAAATATATATGACGTATATATCTACACACACAAACACAGACGCACACAGATATATATATATATATATATATATATATATATATATATATATATATATATGTAGATACACATAAAATACATACATAATACATATATGCATATAGATAGATAGATAGATAGATAGATAGATAGATAGATAGATAGGTAGATAGATATGCATATATATATATATATATATATATATATATATATATATAGTTATACAGATATATGTATATATATATATATATACATATGTATACACATATATGGATATACACAGTATATATCTATATATATATATATATATATATATATATTTAAAATCATCAGAATTATAAAGCTCTTCGGTTTCGTGCATGGCACGAATAAAAGCATATATGTGTGTATCAATGTGTGTGAGTGTATATAGACAGACAGATAGACATATATAGACAGACAGACACATAAACAGATACATACATACATACATACATATACGCGGCAGATTAAGCCACCTTGTGTAAACATTACTTAATGCATGTATACTTTGGGTATAATATTTTAATCAAAGAATGTTCACGTATTTGCTTTATTAGAAATTATGAAACGGACACTTTAATATTCCTTTTAATGAAGCGTTTACCCGTTTACTTTCTAAAAGATCGTTTCTATTAAATTTTGTGTACCTTTATGCATGTTAGGTGCATATTAGATAAATTATGATCAACACATATCTGGTTTGCATGATACAACCTACTTACGTAACATATAACATGAGTAGCAGGAATATTTGGCATTCGCAAATACCAACTCACTACCTAGATATCGAACCAGGATCACTGTATCCACTGCAAAAGCTACTATACAACACGAACGCTATTCGTTCAATCATTGATGGCGGCAGCAAGTACTGGCCCTTCGGTTTTCTCTAGAACAGGATCTTGTTTACAATTTCATGCAAATTCGATACAAGCTTACATAATAAACCGCGATAAGAGAACCGCGATAAGAGAACCGCGATAGGAGAACCGCGATAGGAGAACCGCGATAGGTGAATTGGGATATGGTGAGAGATTATTGTATACAGTACCGTGCAAACGTCTTCGGCTACTTTAAACTATTGTAAATTTCTACTAATTGTCAACGAATCGATGGTTCGCATTGCATTTTTTACAGAAGAATCATTGGCCCTGTTGGTGTCATTTCCATACCTAATAATTACATTTTGTAGTAGGGGTTCGGAATGAGAGAGGATGTTGCAAGACAACCACCAAAAATGGCCGGGTAAAATTTTTCGGCCATCTCACACAAACCAATCAAGATACAGTGTTTCAAAACGGAAAAATGTCTAGGCAAAGAAATGACGCATTCGTCTTTTAATTCAGTACATATACATATATAGACAGACACATAAATATACGCATCTAAATATATATATATATATATATATATATATATATATATATATATATATATATATATATATATATATATATAAACACATACGCTCACACACACACAGATATATACATACACACAGAAAAGATACAAATAAGTATGCACATATGCACACATACATGGAAATGCATGTGCAACAATTCACGTAAATAAATGCATATAAGAACCACACATATATGTGTATATATATACATATACATATATATATATACATACACACACACACGTATATATGTATGTATGTATGTATATATATGTAAATTCATATATACACACGTACATACACAACTTCGCAGGTAAACATGTCAACACTTATAAATAGCGTACATTTTGTCATATAAAGCATATATACCTATATACATGCACATATATATGTATGTGCGTACATGTTTGCGTGTATGCACACTCAGATAGGTGAAGAGGTACGCATACATGAATAATACATACATACAAACTCAAAAACTGTACACTCACCCCTAAAAAAAAATATTATTATGGGTCACGTAAAGTCAAAAAGAATTTGATTGGTTAAATATTTTTTTTAAATAGATAGCGTTTCTATATAATCTAATTAAATCGGTTTTTGCTTCTAAAAGAATCTAATTAAGTCGGTTTTGCTTCCAAAAGATAAGACACTTATATCTATATAAATAGAACTGAATTTATTTATGTGGTAAGGGCGCTTGTTTCTTCAAACGAAAAGAAATTTTCAATTTAATGTATGTAAGGGGAGGTAAATATTCAGTAACATTTAAATATCTAATAAGTATTAAATTAAGCATTTAAATATATGATTTTGTTTTCTAATTTAATATTATGATGGTGCATAATTATTGCGGCTCTTTTTTCAATAAATTTTATTCGACAAAAACAATAACAATATTTAACAAAAACATATTTAAATGATTATTCCGGAACATATTCACCATCTACTTCAATTACTGCTTCCCATTTGCTTGGCAGACGGTCGGAATAATCATGTAAAGACGAATTTTGTTAAATGTTGTTAGTATTTTTGTTGAATAAAATTTATTGAAAAAATGCCGCAATAATTATGCACCTACCTAATATAATGTTCTTACCTATGTTGGAATTCATTTTATTTTACTTTTATTCTAGAAGGTCCACTTTGTTCAATTCCTTCACGAATCTCCTCATTACTTAAAATAAGAAAACATACAACTAAACTTCCAGACACATACATAATTCCTTTTCCAGTTCTGTTGTTTTTATTTTCGTTTCCTGGTTCTCGAAGCACACACAAATCTATATGCGCTTCAACATTCACTAGTCCCCCCGCCCACCACAAAAAAAACAATTATTTCACGCATTCTCAAATGTTTATAGAATTCTTATGACGTCAACGCTCTACAAACACATTTATATATATATATATATATATATATATATATATATATGTATATGCACCCACATACACACACATATAATCACCAGCGTTTAGACTTCGATAATTTTGTGTTTTAATTGAATATAATGTTCTCTAGCTCAGAGCAGAAATTCATGCCAACATTTCTATATTCCTGAGGCAATGGAATTTGGTCGAAGAATTTATATTGCAATATTCGAATGTTAAATAAATTCAATTACAGTATTTACTCCAGACTATTGCAGCTCCCAACTGTTAGCAACGTGATTTATTTTGCTCTATTTTTACCATTTATTTAGCAACAATCGCGAAAGTATGTTTTACTCAGACTTGTTGTAGACGATTTTGGCAGTAGTAGTAGTAGTCGTAGTAGTAGTTTCTTTATTATTTGCGAGACAGGGGACAATTCATTGCCCATCAACCTTTAACAGGGCTTTCCATACTGGTAGAGATATAGAGACAGAGACAAACAGAGGTACAGAGATAGCGAGCGAGAGAGAGAGAAAGTGAGAGAGAAGGAGACAGATAGACAGAGACTAAGAGAGAGAAAGACTGGAATGTATTTTCAAACAGGTAACTAGGTCAAATGATCCGTGAAAGTCAGCCAAGGTGCCGGGTGTTCGTTGTTAAACAGGCTTCTGTGTTTAATCTACCTCGCCACCACAAGAATGGCTTTCGCAAGATTCGAACTCAGATCGCAAAGAGCTGGAAGTTACACCGCAAAGCTTCCGCTCCCACGTTCTTATACACAGACGCTTATATATTTACGTGTACATATGAGTGTATGTGTATGTATCGATGTTCGTGTGGAGATTTGTGTGTGTATATATATATATATATATATATATATATATATATATATATATATACGTATATATATATATAGGAGAAGATAATTTGTTTTAACACACCAATTCACATAAAGAATCTTGCACGCTAGATACATAGACGAACTATATATATATATATATATATATATATATATATATATATATATATGTATATATATATATATATATATATATATATATATATATATATATATATATATATATATATATATATATATATATATATATGTATATATATATATATATATATATATATATATATATATATATATGTATATATGTACCTTCTTAACACAACCCCACTATATATATGTATATATATGTATGTGTATGTATGTATATGTATGTATATATGTATATATATGTATGTGTATGTATGTATATGTATGTATATATGTATATATATGTATGGATATATGCATGTATATGATAAAAGGACCAGTCAAAGCGTAAACCACGGTTAAGAGTAATTTCGAAGGGGATGAAAAAATAAAACACTTTCAATAGTTACCACTTGTACCTAGGTTTCGAACATGAATGAACGAATAAAATAATTTGCTGTCCGTGTTCTTCATCAGCAATGGCGCATAATTATGATACGTATAATTATGAGACAAAAATGTTAGCATGCAATTTCTATTTGCTGCGCTTGCGCGGTGGATTTGAAAAATTATAATGAATCTTTACTTCTCTCGGCACAAGGCCCGAAATTTGTGGGAGGGGACCAGTCGACGAGATCGAACCCAGTACGCAACTGGTACTTAATTTAACGATCCCCGTAAGGAGGAAAGGCAAAGTCGACTTCGGCGGAATTTGAACTCAGAGCGTAAAGACATCTTCCAGCTTGCTACCTTAAAATTAGCATAGGGCCGGTTACCTGGTTCCTTCTGGCGCACATACTACTACCTGGATAGGGCGCCAGTCCATTTTAGGACTATTCATCTTTGCTAGCTGAGTAGACTGGTGCAACATGAAATGAAGTGTTTTGGTCAGTCAAGAACACAATGCATCGCCCGGTCCAGAATTCGACACTACAATCTTACAATCATGAGTCCAACACCTTTACGACTTGAAAAACCATGCACCTCCACTTTGGGTCATATAACTGACTGCTATTTCTAGCAAGTTTAACTAGCATATATAACATTGATGTTTCAGTATAAAATCTATTGTGAAATTATTTACTGTTGTCGAGACATCGTGTTCCTGTTAAAATAATTTCACTAAAGACATACCCTGAGGAATTCTCCTAAGAGAATTTATGCAAATATTTCCGATATTTTACATAAACAGTGAATGCTTCAATGTAGCTGGCCATTACCATATAGGTTACACTAAGCATCACTGCTCTCTCTCTCTGTCTGTCTGTCTCTCTCTCTCTCATTCTCTCCCTCTTTCCCTTTCCCTCTCCATCTCTCTCGTTCTCTCCGTCACTCTTTCTCCGTGTCTCACTCTGTCGTTCTCTCTCCGTTCCAGTGTCCCTCCGTGTATTGCTGTCTCTATCTCTGTGACCCTCTCCGTCTGTTTCACTGTTTCTGTCTGTCTGTCTATCTATCTATCTATCTATCTATCTATCTATCTATCTATCTATCTATTTATCTATCTATCTATCTATCTATCTATATATATATATATATAAATATATTTCTCTCTTTCTCCCCTCCCCCTTTCGCTATATATATATATATATATATATATATATATATATATATATATATATATATATATATATGTATATGCACACTCACGCACACACACATGTACCTACATATATGTATATATATATATATATATATATATATATATATACATATTTGTATATACGTATAGATAGATAGATAGATAGACAGACATATTGATAGACATTTGCATAGATGTATGATTACTTTCTAAGACACATACCTGTCAATGTATATATGCTGATGTGCGTGTATAAATAGGCCCTTCGTATATTTGTACATTCACACACACGAAAACCCAGGTTCGAATGCAGTGATACGCCGCTGCTCTGACTACTACTACTACTACTACTACTACTACTACTACTACTACTACTACTACTATTTCGTTTAAAGGAATATAGAAATACAGTAATCTCTCACCATATCGCGTTTCACTTATCACGCACTCAGTACATCGCGGTTCACCTATCGTGCACTCAGGACATCGCGGTTCACCTATCACGCTCTCAGTACATTGCAGATTTTTTTCTGGCTAATATAAGTAAATTTATATTGCGGACTGCTCAGTATATCGCGGATTTGTGCGGCCGATAGGTCTTTATATATAATGATAATTTATAAGTGGCAATAAAACAATAGCCTACAATTTTATAAT
>NC_142952.1:7014197-7019197 GCF_046866305.1 Octopus bimaculoides
ACTCACATACATATACGATTATAAATCTATTTTACACTATATTTCTACATATGTTGGAAATGGAATCTCATTGCCGTTCAGTTATTCATATATGCTTGTTTGGTTTAATGGACAACTTAAGTGTCTGTTAACCAGTTTGATGTTGTGTCGTCTCTATCATGTAACGGTTGGATGGGTTAGTAAATGACGAGTGTCTTTGCTTGAGAAATTTTCGAGATGGAAACTCACGTCTCTGCACATTTTCAATAAACCTTCAAGCGCTGAAATAAACTTTATTTAGGTAGAGTCTTTCATTTTAAATATCTAAATAATAGATAAATTCTATATAAAGATATTATATGAGGATTTAAAATTTGTAAACGCAGACTGTAAATAGAATAATAAATTTTGAAGAATAAATTATTAGTTATTATGTATAATTTTATATGAATGATAAAATGCGTCAGAAATTACAAAATTTTATAAATTTTATATTATATTACACATGTAATATGTTATTTCTGTTATAGGCATAAAGTCTGAAATTTGGTGCTGAAAAGTTTCTGGCTTTGGGTAAAAGAAAATATAAGAGGATTAGTTAATTATGATTTTATTCAACGTATTCCCCTCTCAAATTCACCCACTTATTGCTGTGGCCCTTTAGTTTTCTGAGCCCTGGAAAAGAACTCGGAAGGTTGGGCCTCGAGCCAGGCCTTTCGCGGTATACTCTTTTTTCTTTACTTGTTTCAGTCCTTTGACTGTGGCCATGCTGGAGCACCGCTTTTAGTCGAGCAAATCGATCCCAGGACTTATTCTTTGTAAGCCTAGTACTTGTTCTATCGGATCTCTTTTGCTGAACCGCTAAGTTACGGGGATACAAACACACCAGCATCGGTTGTCAAACGATGTTGGAGGTGGGGGGGGGGAAACAAAGACACACACACACATATATATACATATATACGACGGGCTTCTGTCAGTTTCTCTCTACCAAATCCACTCATAAGGCTTTGGTCGGCTCGAGGCTATAGTAGAAGACACTTGCCCAAGGTGCAACGCAGTAGGACTGAACCCGGAACCATGTAGTTGGTAAACAAGCTACTTACCACACAGCCATTCCTCACGGCCTGATTGGTACTTATTTTATCGATTCCGAAAGAATGAAAAGCAAAATAATTTTTGGTAGAATTTGCACGCAGAACGTAATAATTCACAAAAAATGCTTCTAAGCAATTCTTCCGACGTGCTAACAATTCTGTCATCTCACCACATTATTATATGTGCGATACAATGTATAGAAAACAATAAAATAACGATGAGAATATCATAAAAAATAAAACTGATATTTTATTATCTTATGCTGTGTCATAGAATCGGTATTGTACCCTGTTTTAGTATGCATCTTATAGAGCTAACGTCCATAATCTAACCATTTTCTACCTTCAGTATAAAAGATCGCTCAGCTCGTTCTATTCGCTATGAACTTTTATTACGGATAATTCTTCCTTAACCCACTTAGTAAACATATTTTCTGCACTTTACCTGTTCCAAGGTTAAGATCTAGCTTGTCTAGTTTTGTTCCCAGATTATTTATATCACAGCTACCAGGAACTCCAACAATAACTGACAACATCAAGACGTTGTTTACTTTATTATTCCAGCACTTAAGGATTTCATACGTCAAGTTGGTACAATATTATACATTTTCTATTCATTTTTCTTTTACTTTGATATCAAATGTGCATGCCATGTCGATTATGATATATAGTTTCTTCTTTTTCTCAACAAATACAATATCCGTAAAAAAAGGGAAAGGCAAAGATGGTAGACAAGAGACAAATAAGACCAGCAATCGACAACTAAGCAAGGAACCCCATTAAGTCTGCTTGGTGGAAGGTGTTACTATAAAGGATTTTATGTTCGATATTTCGACATGCAGCAGAACAAAAAGACAACCTCTAATAGGGCAGATGAAATCAAAAGTGAATGACCATCCAGACAACGTATGAATTAGGTTGTTCTCATACTCACAACAATTTGAGGATGATTATTAGTTGTACGACTGGGACATGGTTCGAGAGAAAGTGTATGATCTGCGAGACATGACAAATATTCTTTTCTACTCTAGGCACAAGCCCCGAAATTTCGGGGGAAGGGGCCACTCGCTTAGATCGACTCCAGTACGCAATTGATACTTAATTTATCGACCTCGAGAGGGTGAAAGGCAAAGTCGACCTCGGCGGAATTTGAACTCAGAACACAAAGACAGACAAAATACCGCTAAACATTTCGACCGGCATGTTAACGTTCCTACCAGCTTACCGCCTTATATTATGACAAACATTGTTAAGTAGATAATCCTTTTTACTATAGGCACAAGGTGTAAAATTTTAAGCGAGGAAGGGGGCTAGTCGATGTCATCGATCTCGGTTACTGATTGATATTTATTTTATGTACCTCGGCGGAATTTGAACTCAGAATATAAAGACAGACGAGGTATCGCTGAGAATTTTGCCCGGCGTGCTAACCATTCAGCTAACTCACCGCCTTCGTTTTTATAAATTGATAAATAAAAATAAACATTATTTGTCCGACGGAGTACTTGTCTCCAAACGTCTGTTTTTCGCCTCTCCATCTTATATTAACTTATCAAAATTTCTAAACTTCAGCTATTGATTCTTGTATACATAAACCAATACCAAGTGCCTTGAATTCTTTTTTTTTATATACACTTCATTGCCAATACACTATCTCCCTCGCCATTTCTTACACTCTCCCTTACACTCTATCGACAGCGCCGCTTCTTTTTCCTATATAAATAACATCAATGAGAATATAACAAACGGATATGAATATTGAACAAATACAATAAAATATAGCATCCGCTAACTAATAACTGATGAATAATTAATTATCATTTTTGTAACATTATTTAATAGCTAATGAGGTTCTTAATCATTAAATTTCTTTGGCATCCGTCCATCTTTTGATATTCATTGTATAACATTGTATCATGTCGCTATTTATTGCTTTATAACTGGTCAATCAACGGCTTACTGAGTTTTATGGTAGCGAGCATCACAGTGCGTGTGGAATAAATTCGGACAGAATAAATGAGGCAACGGATTTTGTTTTTCAAGTACTGCATGTTACCAGGTTTATTATGATCGTTGAAAATTTAGCTGTTTTCAGCTATGCATAACCTGCAACTTTGTGTGCCCTTTCTTGCCATAAAGTAACGCCGTCGCTTATATATTTCAGATGTATACATATATTTTAGATATATACATTGTGTGTGTGTGTGTGAGAGAGAGACTGTATGTATGTATTTATGTATGTATATTCGCGACGGACATCTTTCAGTTTCCATTTAACATGTCAATTCACACAGATTTTGTCAAACACACACTGTGATAGAAGACATTGCGCAAGGTGCCGCGCAGCAGGACTAAACTCAAAAACACATAGTTTTGAAGCTTGCTTCACAACCAAACACACACCCTATCACCTAAATATATATACACACACATATATATATATATATATATATATATATATATATATATATACACACACACAGATCGCACATATGTGCGTGTGTGTGTGTATGTGTGTGTGTGCGTACGTGTGTGTGTGCGTGTTGACCAATTTCAACGAAGTGACTGAAAATATAATTGACACTCGAGGCTGAAATTGCAATCATTTGACGCGTGCGATCTTTAAGACTATAATATATGCTTTTCAGATATAATTACAATAGAGAAGGAATAATCCAACTTGCATTCATTTCTCTGAAAGGACCAAATGTTACTAGTGTTAATTAGTATGTTTTCAAACGTGAATTACTAACTTTAGCCTGTAATTGTCCCACAGTGACTTTTTGATACTTGGCTTTCACTGATGTTGTTCTACTAATGAAATGGATATCTCCTGGCAATTTTTTTCTTTCTCTGTTTTTCATTTGTCAAATATTGCCATTAAAAATATTTTTTTAAAAATTATTCTAAGCCGACGTTAAGTAAAATTTGTTATATTTCTGATTAGCGGCTGTAAACGTATTCTAACGTTTACATTCAATATATGTACAAATATTTACATACATTTAGACATGGATACATACATGCATATATATATATATATATATATATATATATATATATATGTGTGTGTGTGTGTGTGTGTGTGTGTGTGTGTGTGTGTGTGTGTGTGTGTGTGTGTGTGTGTGTGTGTGTAAATAGTAATATATCGATATATACATACATATGTATATATATAAATACACAACTTACAGGCAAATAAATTTTATGAGATGCTGCCGGAGTTAGAGACGACACGTGATTGGCTGACAGTAAGAAAAAAACAACCTAGCTCCAAATCAACAGAAACCATAAATCTAAATAGGATAACTTGACTTGTCGTAAACCTACAAATGTCGTTCTACGAGAAACAATACGCGAATGCCGTTACTTGCTAAGAAAGAATGATATGACTGCCATAAAGCTAAAACTGCCATTCCACATGACTCAACGAAATGAATGTCGTAAAACTTTAATTATCGTTCCACGAGCATCAATGGAATGAACGCCGTAGAACAATAACTGACGTTCTGTAAGAAACAATGAAATGAACACCGTAAATACTTCACTATAGATCCACATCAAAACCTGTATCAATGCCGTAAACCAATCATTGGCATGTCATAGAGCCACACTAGAAAATACATGGAAAAATACGGATTTTAAAACCTTGAGAATATTGTTCTGCAACGCGCTGGTTTGTAGCATCAATAATCAACAGTAATCAACGAGCCGTTTTATGGAAGGTACTTCAACCGTTTTGCACGGCTGGGTTGGATTTTAATATCTATAGTAGTCTTACAAGATATACAGGGCAAGATGTGTGCTTAGAGAGCAGAATAATTTATATTCCACGACACAACGTAGAGGAAATGTAGTGGAGACTCAATACCTTTATTCGTATACACTTCATTTCGACAGGATCTGTACTTAAGAGCAAACTTA
>NC_142952.1:7024197-7029197 GCF_046866305.1 Octopus bimaculoides
GTGTATGAATATTTGCGAGTATATATATATATATATATATATATATATATATATATATATATATATATATATATATATATATATATACATATATATGCATATACATATACACATATATATAAAAGTATAAATATATGTATGTATGTATAGTAAGAGAGAGAGTGGGGGTGACTATTCATGAATGGCCGTGTTACAAAGTTAATCATTCATTTTTAACCATTAGTCATTCGTAAACCAACCACAATTCTATATATGACCACTGAAGGCATCTGAACTAACCTGTCTTCCTTTCTAAACTCTCAATATGAATTGGTCTCATAAATTATGATTAAGACCAGCTTTTGCTGGGCATCTCGTATGACTTTATATGCAAATGCGTGTGCATATGTATATGCGGCCGTACGTTTCAGTATATGCGTATGGTGTATATGTGTAGTAACAACGTAACAAAGAGGTAAATAGCCAATGATTTTTCCATACATGTAGATGTGTGTGTTCACATAAAGATATATGCAGATATACATGTTTATGTAAATATATTAATATGCGTATGTATATATATATATATATATATATACTTAGAGATAGATAGATAGATGGATGGATAGATAGATAGATAGATAGATAGATAGATAGATAGATAGATAGATAGATAGATAGATAGATAGATAGATAGATAGATAGATACGTAGGCGCAGTCGTAAACGTGTGCTAAGGAGCTTGCTTCCAAACCGCATAGTTCCGGGTGCAAACCAACTGCATGGCACCTTAGGCAGGTGTCTTCTACTATAGCCTTGTGAGTGTATTTTGTAGACGGAAACTGAACGAAGCTCGCCCTATATATGTGTGCATGTGAGTGTATGTATGTATGTATGAATGTATGTATGTATACCTACTAATATGTTTTCCCATATATGCATATAAATGTACAAATATTCTCCGGCTGTGTGGTAAGTAGCTTGCTTACCAACCACATGGTCCCGGGTTCAGTCCCACTGCGTGGCAACTTGGGCAAGTGTCTTCTACTATAGCCTCGGGCCGACCAAAGCCTTGTGAGTGGATTTCGTAGATGGAAACTGAAAGAAGCCCGTCGTGTATATGTATATATATATATATATATATGTGTGTGTGTGTTTGTGTGTCTGTGTTTGTCCCCCCCCCCCAACATCGCTTGACAACCGATGCTGGTGTGTTTTTGTCCCCGAAACTTAGCGGTTCGGCAAAAGAGACCCATAGAATAAGTACTAGGCTTCCAAAGAATAAGTCCTGGGGTCGATTTGCTCGACTAAAGGCAGTGCTCCGGCATGGCCACAGTCAAAAGACTGAAACAAGTAAAATAGTAAAATAGTATATGTACGAGGGCGCGAGGGCGGGCTGAAGAGTTTCTGGCTTTGAGGGTTTCGCGATAGGCCTGGCTGGCGGCTCAAACTTCTGAGTTCTTCAACAGGACTTAGAAAAACTTAAGGACCGCTGCAACAAGTGTGTGAATCTGAGAGAGGAATACATTGAATAAAAGCATAGTTAGCTGACTCTGTATTTTGTTTAGCACACCTTCGTGTGTATGTATATATATATCCATATACATACACATATCTATGAATTTATATATGTCTTCATGAACAGTTATGTTAAATGTCTCATCATTCATTCTTAAGCACAATTTAGTTCTTAATATGTGAAAAAAAAAAAAAGAGCAATGACAATACTTTATTTGTCATTGGAAAACATCTGGACGAACGTGGTTTTCTCTTTATAGCCTCGAATACTTATTCGTCTTATTAGCTGTGAATAACGTACGTCTGCAATGTATCCGTTATGATTACATATCAGTTTGCAAACGGTGTTCTATATCTCCAATTTTCAGGAACAGTTTGAGGTACTGTGAAACGGTCAACGGCGTTGGAGACCATAAAGATTAACGTTGTAGTCGAGAAAAGGTTAGCTGACATGGTGGATGGAGTAGAACATACCGCCTTTAGTCGAACAAATCGACTACGGGACTTAATTTTAGTAAGCCTAGTACTTATTCTATCGGTGTCATTTGCCGAACCTCTAGATTACGGGGGTATAAGCACACCAAAATCGGTTGTCAAGCGATGGTGGGGGGACAGGCACAGACACACAAACATATATATATATATATATATATATATATATATATATATATATATATATATATATATATATATATATATATATATATATATATATATATATATATATATACCTTGATCCAGCAGTCCTATAATGAAAAACTGTCAGTCAGTAACTAGCTCATAGTCTTACAGTTATGAATTATATACCAAGGGCTATACTAGCTAATGTAACTTCCATCAAGTGAAACACAATATGGTGTGATCTGAGAATGATCAGACTGTTATTTCCTTCATTCAAGAGCATCCATCACGGAGACATCTTCTACTGTTATTAATGAAAATTCTCGTTTCAAATTTTCTATTGAAATCTAACGTTACGTGTTTCGTCTGGCTCTGTTTCAAAAATCGATATTGCATTTGTCTACTATTTCTGTCCTAATTAACTTCCTATTAATAATTAAGATAACCGAAATGATTTAATTGATAAGATAAATGTCAAGAGGTCAACGTATCAATAGCACGTGTCTGTTATTGATTGATTAAACAACTGATATATGCATATATGTATGATTTATATATATATATATATATATATATATATATATATATATGTATGTATGTATATATATATGTATATATACATATACATTTGCGTGCATGTATGTGTGTGTGAGTGTGTGTGAGTATGTGTGTACGTGTGTGCGTGCGTGTCTGTGAGTGTGTATGTGTATGGGTGTGCGTCTGCGGGTAGAGAAGGAGTGAAAGGCACCCAATATATGTTCATGAATTTAATTATTGCTTAAATGTCGATGATGAATTCAGTTTGTAGTTGCCCTGAGTTTAATGTAGTGTGCGATATTTCAAGGGACACAAATATGATACACGCTTACATGCACTGAGAGAGAGAGAGAGAGAGAGAGAGAGAGAGAGAGCTACATATATATATATGTATATATGCACATACGAAATAGTTTTGTAGTACTCAACATATAGAATAGAGTTAATAAATTTTCGTTTAAATATTATGAAGGCAACATTAAACGAATGATTCATCATTAGATATAATATATAACATATATCAATATATACATCGATACATAGTCATGGATACGGAGAGATGCATCAATGCATCCATAGATATAGGTGTGCATACATATTTATGTATATATATATGTATACATACATATATATATATATATATATATATATATATATATATATATATATATATATATATATATATATATATATATATACATGCATATATGCATATATGAATATACAAATACACATGTATATATATATATATATATATATATATATATATATATATATATGTATATATATATATATATATATATATATATATGTATGTGTATATATATATATATATGTATGTATGTTTGTATGTATGTATATATATGCATGTATGTATGTATATAAATGAATCTACATATATAAATGATGGTGGAAAATAGCACCTAGAATTTCTAGAAACCAAAGGTAAAGTTTAACTCGAACAGCCACACAAAACACTAACTTCATGAAATGTTCGTGACTGCGAGCAGCAAGTCACAACATCTTTCTTTAGCGAGATCAACTCACAGTATGAGGCAGTTTGATAAAAGCCTATCACGTGATCTCGAAATTTGATCAATACCATCTTGCTTCTCGTCAGAGGTTTTCTCGTTCATGAGAAAAAATCCGTTGGAAATCGAGGGCTAAAATTCAAAATGATTAAAGTGATTACTGGGATCGATTTCTTTGACTACACACTTGGAGGTTGTACCCCTGCATGGCCGCAGTCCAATGACAGAAACATGTAAAAGATACATGGCAACACACACACACACACACACACACACACACACGATGGGGTGCAGAAAGGTTTCTGGTTTTGGGTAAAAGAAATACAGGAGGATCAGTTAATTAGGATTTTATTCAGCTCATTCCCCTCTCAGATTCTGAGACTCATTGCAGCGCTCCTTCATTTTTTCTAAGACCTGTAAAAGATCTCGGAATGTTGGGCCTCCAGCCAGGCCTTTCGCGATGACCTTAAAGACAGTAACCTTTCAGCGCATACACACACACACACACACAAACACACACACACACTTCAGTGCCTGGTCGACAACAGCACGGTTATCTGCAAAGAGCAGCTCATGTACAAGAATTTCTATTCTGATATCTTTGGTTTAGCTAGAATTCAAAGAACTCTTTGATGTTTGGAAAGGCTTCCATCAATTCCAAATTGAATATTCCAGCCAATTGGCGTGTCTTTGAAAGCTGTATCATTCAAAACTGAGAAATATTGGCTGTCGGTTAATTTCATTCGTTTTTGTTTTTGTTTTGTTTGTTTGTTTGTTTGTTTTTTTTGCTCTCAATTCTTCTTGGCATCCTATCAGCATATGTCTGTAAAGTGTTAAAATATATTCAGATTTTATGGGCTGTGTGGTAAGACGCTTCCTTCCCAACACATTGTCCCGGGTTCAATCCCACTGTGTGGTACCTTGAACAATTGTCTGCTACTAACATTGGCTGAGTATTCCGAAATCTCTTATGCTCGTGATTTAATACTCCGTATACAGCCAGTGCGGCGCACATTTAGCCGTGGTGAATCATCTAGTATTTACGCGTAAGTGGCGAAGTACTCCGCACATAGGTGTACTCCCAACGTCATACGCTGATTAAAATCGGTGGTTCAGCGTATTACAAGTAATATCCACCTTGTGCTTATGTAGTAGTAGTAGTAGTGACTTCTTTATTTGCAACAAGAACATCAGGTAAGGAGAACATAAGAAAGACAGGTTATAATTTGTAATTTGCGCGAGGGAGAGGTTACATGAAGATAAAGACAACGGAGGAAAATAAGATAAAAATGAAGTATATATTATACAGGCGCAT
>NC_142952.1:7039197-7044197 GCF_046866305.1 Octopus bimaculoides
TAAAGTGAATAGTAAATGCTGCTATTAGCGGTTTCAACGTTTTTACTCTGTTTATTTTTTTCTTGCTAAATTTCTATTTTTATTCTACTTTTTCCTAGATTTTATTTAATTTATTCTATTTATTATCAATGTGTTATACTTTTATTCTATTACAGTTTTATTTTCTACTTGTTTATTATTTTTATGTACTTGTTTTATTTTATTTTCATCACTGTTTTCTTTGGTTTTTGAAATATTTACTTTTTATTAATTCACTTTTATTATCAACTTTTTATTTTATTTTATATTCTCTTTATATTATCTTTATCAATTTATTTCACTTTTATTAATTTTATTTTCTTTCTAGTAATTTATTATTATTATTATTATCCCCATCATTATTATTATTATTATCAGCATCATTGTTATTATCATCAACACCATCACTATTATTTTTATTTTTATTATTATTATTATTAATAATACAATTACTATTACTGTTATTATTATTATTTTATCATTTTATTCTTATTATTATTACTACAATCATCATTACCATTATTGTTGCTGTTATTGTTGATGTGTTTGTTGTTGTTACATTAGTTTTTTTCTTTTATCTTTGCATTATTCTAAACTTAAAACGAGAAATATAAATAAATGACTTTCTTTTGCTTGAGGAATAATGTTTACAGTTTAGTGAATGTTTCGAATTGTGATAGATCAATCATATGGGATTTGTTAATACAAGAGGAATTCCCAAGAATAATGGTGTTTATTCTTGCTATTCGTTCTTATTTGAACTTGTTTATTGTGATGTTGTAATACAAAAAAAAAAGAAAAAATTGCTGGTCTCTATCACTGTGAAGTGTCAATATTTGTCTTCTTAACAGCCACCCTGGTTACCGATAATAATGAGAGGGCGAAGAGGTGATGGTGAATGCGATTGAGCAAGAGAGAAAGACAGTGGTGGGGGGGGGATAAAGCCGGTGAAAAAGTGATAAGAGAGAGAGAGAGAGAGAGAGAGAGAGAGAGAGAGTGTGTGTGTGTGAGAATGTTATGGAGAAATGTGAAGTACGAGTAAAAGAAACTTCTGGGAGTGAGAGTGGTAAAGTGAGAGAGAGAGAGAGAGAAGTAGTGGAGTTTTGCTGAAGGAGTGAGAGGGAGAGAGAGAATAAGAGATATTGCGATGAAGTAAAACAGACTGGGTGGGAGTGGGAGTGTTATAGGAAGAAGTAAAAGAGATTTATGGAAGCAAGAGTGATGGTGTGAGAAAGAGAGAGACTGAGAGGGAGAGAGAGTAATTGAGACTAAGAAGGTGTGAGAATGTTATAAAGAAAAGATGTATGGGAGACGTAACGGAGTAATGGAGTGACTGAGAGAGGTGAGGAAGAGTATGAGATATTTAGAGAGAGAGGGTGATAATAAAAGGTTATAGAAAGAGGAGGAATAAGAAAGATTTAGGAGACGGATAACGAAGGAGAGAGAATAATAGAATACGGTACAGCAAAAGAGATTTAGAGGAAGCAGGAATATTATCACCAAAGCTCTCTTCCCTCGCTCCCTCCATCCATCCATACAAATCGAGTTCTGCCACAAGGCCCGAAATTTTGGGGGACGGGGCCAATCGATTAGACCGACCCAGTACACAACTGGTACTTAATTTATCGACTCCGAAAGGATGAAAGGCAAAGTGTACCACGGCGGAATTTGTTTAATGTACGTATATATATATATATATAATGGTAACATGGTAATGACCTCTTTCGGTTATGCATGACTATGAGATTACACCTAGAAAGTTCCCCTCCGGGGTACAAGTCGAGGGTAATTTGTTAATGGAAGATCAGCAGTCACCTATACATACCAACCTCCCCTCTCCATGCCACCGATGCTATCCAAGGGAAAGGCAAAGGCTGATACAGCTTGGCACCAGTGACATCGCAACTCATTCCTACAGCTGAATAAATTCGCGGTTCGGCAAAACACTCCGATAAAACAGGTAGTGGCCTTCAAGTAATAAATACCGGGGTTGATTTATTCCACTAAACCCTTCGTCACGGTGCCCCAATATCGCTATAGTCCAATGAGTAAAGCAAGTAAAAAAAAAAATGCTTCACACACTGCAGTTGAACCTGAGACCATTTAATGCGAAAGCAAACACGTTAACCAAACAGCCACATTCGTATCTATATGTTTGCATGCATTTCCATATTCGAGTACATTACATGCGAAAGTAATCTTTAAAAAATATCTCTGGAACAATCTATATTAAACAAAAACAAATTGAAGAAGAAATGAATTATAAATTTTTCGGGAGACGGATTCAAAAGTAGAGCTGAAATAATAGAAATTAATTTCAGCATATGAGATGCACTTTGTGCTTCAAATACGGTTCTAACGTTTCTTGTTCATAAAAAGCTTTTTTCGTGTCACTATCATTTACAGCTTTCTAAATGTATGAACCGCTCCAGGCAATATATGTGAGGTGGGGAGTACTATGTAGCCACATCTGTGTGTGTGTGTATATATATATATATATATATATATATATATATATATATATATATATATATATATAAACACATATATACAGACACACATGCATATGTATATGTAATATATTATATGTATATATATATATATATATATATATATATATATATATATATATATATATATATATATATATATATATATATATATATACATGCATATATATATATATATACACACATATATACAGACATAAATACATGCATATATATATGCGTATATACCTTCACACATATAGATGCATGTATGTAATTATATATAGGTGTATGTATGCGTATTTATATGTGTGTGTGTGTGTGTCTGCAGATATGTATATACATATATATATACATCGTTAGCTGGAATCATCATATTCATTAAGTATTGCGTTCATGTATACACCCACTAAATATTCCATCGTTCATATTAGCTTCTATTTAACACCTGCATAAATAACAATATCGCAATTTTCACTACACTTCAATATACACATATACACAGCCTCTTCAACACACACACTTTGGTTCTCACCTCCTTCCTCTCGAGCGCGCTTATTCTCCCTCTCGTTCTCTACCTCAACTACTTTCTATGCTTTACCTGGTTTACTGATTTGTGTTTGCTCTCTCCCTCTCTACATAATCATAGTAGTAACCACAATATATTCCATTTCATTTCCTGCTGTTTTACTACCCAATAACCTTTTTGTGCAAAGCCTGCAATATAAAATACGTTGTAAATTTGATAAGGTTTTTGTTTTGTCTTGTTTTTTCTTCGTCTTCAATTTTCTTATATATTTCTCATTCAAACAATGAGTAATTCGAAATGTTGGATCATCAACTACTCATTTCTCTTAACGTATTTGATTTCATTATATGCATTCTATATATATACTTACATATATTTATAAATATGTTATATATATGCATATATAAATATATATATACATACGAATATATATGTGTGTGTGTGTACATACACACATACGCATACATACATACATACAAATATATATATACTACTTTCGACCAGCTGTCAAGCGAAACGATGCCTGTATATATATATATATATATATATATATATATATATATATATACACACACACACAGACAAATAGATGCATAGATAGATTGATAGATATGGGAGTAGATATACATGTATAGAAATTGATATAGATAGGTATGTATGTGGGTGTAAGTGTGTGTGTATCTACATGTATGAGTGTGTTTATGTGTGAGCGTACGCATATATTTTTTGCTGATGTATAGTTATGTGTGTATATATATATATATATATATATATATATATATATATGTGTGTGTGTGTGTGTGTGTGTGTGTGTGTGTGTGTGTGTGTGTGTGTTTGTGTGTGTAGCTAAACATATCAGAGTGTTTATGTCTGAGTGTACGTATATATATTTTGTGCTGATGCATATTTATATATATATATATATATATATATATATATATATATATATATATGTACTTATAATTTCGATATTTATACAGGTACATATATACGCATGCACAAACACATACTTATATATATATATATAAATATATATATGTGTGTATCTGTGTATCTATCTATCTATCTATATATATATATGTATGTGAGTGTTTATAAGTAGGTAGGTAGAGATATATGTTGTTAAGCATGTAGGCAGGTAGAGGGGTAGGTATGTTTGTGGGTGTGTAGTTGGTGTGTGTATATATATATATATATATATATAAGTCATTGCTTCTACGTAAAGTAAAAGTATATGTTTTTCAATGCTGTTGTATGGGAAAACACAAAAGAATACCAACATCTATTTACTTTATAGAAATAAAATATTGCTCAGACTTAAATTTTATGAGATCTTTTCATACGTAGACTTAAAATTCTGTTTATCGCGAAATTTTTATGTATCTGCGTGTACACACATACATTGTCTCATCCAAACATATCTCTGTACTAAAATGTATACTCTAATAACTACATATGTTTATATATACACATATATATATTATAAAGATATATATACATATATATGTATATATATATATATATGTAAATATATATAAATATATACATTTATATATATATATATATATATATATATATATATATGTATTTATATATATGTATGTATGTATATATATATATATATGTTGTGAGTGTTTGTGTGTGTATGCGTAAATCATTTCCTATTAAATTATATGGCTGATCTTTTCCTGATATTTATGCATGGAGCATGTATGTGTGTGTATGTGTGTGTGTGCGTGTGTGTGTTTACATTTTTTGGCATTTTTGTCTTCGATTATTATTTGTACATATACATTAATCTATATCTATGTATACAAAAACTGTTACTTTTTAGCGGAAAGTGATGGTAAAATAGATGTAAGGGGATAATTACAAAGTCAGCCTTTGCTATCCAAACGGTTCGGATAACTATAATCGAGATTGGAATAATTTTCATGAAGTGTCTGCCCTCTCAAGTCTACTTC
>NC_142952.1:7054197-7066697 GCF_046866305.1 Octopus bimaculoides
TATATTTATATATAGAGAGAAAGAGAGAGAGAGAGTATGTGTTGTTGGGAAGTTGGCTTTGCCACAACGTGGTTTCACTTTCAATCCTACTAAGCAGCACTTAGGTGACTTCTGCAATTGCTCTGGGCCAATCACAACCTTGTGAGTAAATTTGATTCGCATACTGTGGAGACGCCCCTGTTTTGTATGTATGTTTGTGTGTCTGCCTGCGTCAGTTAGTGTGTGAGTATGTGTGCGCGTGTGTTCATGTGTGTGTGTGTGTATATGTGTGTGTGTGTGTCTGCGCCAAGGAGTCTGTGTATGTGTGCCTGCGCACGTGGGCATAAGGCGTAGTGGTTAAGAGCGCGGGCTACTAACCCCAAGATTCCGAGTTCGAATCCAGAGAGTGACCTGAATAAAAATAATAATAATAATAATAATAATAATAATAATAATAATAATAATAATAATCATAATAATAATAATAATAATAACCCAAGGCGCACAGAGCTGCGCTCGGTAGTGAAGTGAAAGCACGTTATAAAAATAAAACTACTGAATAATAATAATAATAATAATAATAATAATAATAATTATAATAACATCGAAAAATACCTTAGGAATGAGAACCCACTCCGTTTTAAGGGTTTTCGTATACCACATTGACGCCAGAATTTGCTTTTGTTTTATCGATCTCTATTACATCGCTACACTGCGATTTTCGAAGCAACGCCTCGTAATACTCGTACATACACGATAACATAGATGCACATTATATACAAACACATCGACAAGGACGGTTTGTTTCTCACGTCAATAAACGCAACCAATTTCTGAAACTCGTTGCAATTATAAAGACGCAAACTGAGCCGTTCTCATCCAGAAATATGTATGGGAAATTCGAATTCACCCAAAATGTCTTAAAGCTAAATTGTGTTTTAATTCACATTTTATGAAATTTCAATCTATTTTTGACATCTGACAGCATACCACATTTTCCTCGTGATTTCTGGTTAAGCACAAATTTGTCTTATTTATTCCTGGTTGATAACATTTATAGTTGAATCTCTATGAAAGCAAACAGTTTTCAGAAACTCAACCGTGTCCCGGTAAAATACGTAGTTTCTTAATAAAGATATACGCCAAGAATGTTTTTATTTTCTGTAATTGTTACTGTATATATTATATTAAGTTATATCGTCCCCAAACCTACTTTAAGAGGAATTCTAATGTATTTCTACTTAAAGATGTATCGCTTGTGTATTTTAAGAGATGTTTATATTAATAGCTCTGAATACAACTAAGACTGTATAAGCTGATATACACTGCGGCAATTATTCTTCGTACAAATATAGGAATGTATAGAAATCTCCAATTCTGTGAGGTTTCAAAATAATACACTGGAAAGAAAACAAAAAAATATATAATACGTAGTATAATATAATATAATATAATATAATGTATATGATAGGAAGAACGAAAGAATACAATTATTTTTTAAAACTTTGATGTATACTATATTTATTTTCATATCGACCAAAGTAACTGTATAAAAGATCTGGTAAAAGAAGACGTAAAAGCAAAGTGCAAACGCCAAATTCTATTTTCAGTTAAAGAAATCTAAAAGCAGATAAAATTTTACATTCGCAATGTACAATATAATCTGTGTTGAAAGAAAGAAGTAGGTGAGTGATATTGATATTGAGCTGAAAGTAAGGGAAGTTCTAGGTGCTGTTGTAGCGCTGGTGTGTAAATATATAGTGGGAACGAAACTGTGCTAACATGCAATTACAGTGCGTATCCTTGTGTTTTTGTATTTGTATGTTTATACCTTGAGGATTACATGTGTGTGTGTATGTGTGTGTGCATGTGTGTGTGTGCGTGTGTGTGTGTAGATAGATAGACAGAGAAGTTAAGTGGGTAGATAGATACATAGATAGATAGGTAGATAGGTAGATCGATAGACATACGTAAATATATATTTATGTGGGTGCGTGGAGAGGAGCGAGGGATACATACACAGACAGACAGACAGATAGTGTGATATAAATAAACATATAAGACTGCTTTACACATCATTCGCAGCCGATTTCGTCACCAGTCGACAGACAGCACACACACACAAACACACACACATACATGATAGATCGCTGAGCACTACATTCATATTTTTTCTCCTTGTTTCTCTCCTTATTTCTTTCTGTGTTCCTTTCAGTTGAAGAGCGTAGGCTCGAAACGTCAAAGACGTTCTCTATTCCCGAGCGTTAGACTAATACATCCATTTCTTATTTACACCACCTGTCTTCGTCTGTTGTTTGTTTTTTTTCGTAAATTCTCCCATATATATATATATATATATATATATATATATATATATATATATATATATATATTTCTTTCAGTTCGAAATACATTTTAAATGTTTTTCCATATAGTTACCGTCCTAAAAATTTATCTCCAAATACTTTGGTACATCAGGGGATATGATAAGATCGAGCCTGAAACCATCTACTTTCACTTTCAAATCAAACGTCTTAATCACGTGACTAAACCTCCTCTCACGATTTATTATTGGCTGCGCAAATCATCACTAGTTCGTGTCTGAAACTTGCAATCTGCTATTAACAGCTGAACTTCAGTTGCAAGCAAGTAATTAAGGCTTATCATCGCTTATTATTGACAACCATTCAATAAGCGCTAACTACTACAATTAATTAAAACCACACCGTTCTAATTAAGACTAATTACCGGTCTTCATAAATTATTACTGAAAGAAAGCATTTAATTTGCTGGTCGAGGGTTTACACAAATGATTTGAAATTGTGAAATTGTTTAATAAAGGAACCAACGAAAAAGTATCTACACACTAACTCGACCTACTAAAAATAGCAGTCAAATCTCTCACAAATTATCCCGGACTGCTTTGAAAACAAAATCAGGATATATTGTAGAATATGTGTCCACAGCCATAGTATAGAGCGATATCTTTATTTTTTATATTTTGCTTGTTGTAATCGTTGGAATGCGGCCATCCTGAGACGAAGCCTGGAATGGTTTTAGTCGAACAAATCGTCCGCTTTAGTTTTATAAATGTATATATATATATACATACATACATATATATATATATATATATATATATATATATATATATATATATATATATATATATATATATATATATATATATATATATATATATATATACATATATACATATATATATGCATATATACATATACATACACACACAGACATACGTATATACATATATCCCTACAGACATACAAACGTACATATATTTGAAACAATGGATCTCGAACCACGTGAAGCTGTGAATAATAGTACGTACATATTGCGTTCAAGAACCCTCTTGGATAGATACAGTCGAAGGCTTCCCACGAAATTGGAGTCCACATATCACGTAAGCATGAGAGGTGTTCTACAATAAGACCAAATCATTCCTTCAAAATTCGCTAATTTAGAAAACTTTATTCTTGCCTGAGATAGATGTTTCTTGTTGGCGACATCAAAATGTATATTGTTTCGAGAGAAAGCGAAAGAAATTTATTGTGGAGAAGGATCTCCCAGTGCATAAACCTATAAGTAATAGCATGTAACTGTACAATGAACCTGCTTAGCCTCCTGTACACATATGCAACTCGTTCATCCAACCGTTGAGACAGAGTAACCTCTATCATATAACGAGTTGAGGGAGAGTGGGCTTTATAGGCATTGTGCTGGTACTTCATTGATGTATTCAAGAGAAGCGAAGTGCAAATTTGATCTCGTTTCACTGAGTGCACTGAACCAGAAGATATGCGACAAAACAATTTATACAGCGTTGTAACGGACTTAGTAACCAACCGTTTTACACACGAACAGAATTGTGTGTGTGTGTGTGCATAAATATATACATATATTCAGATAGATAGATAGATAGATAGATAGATAGATAGATAGATAGATAGATAGATAGATAGATAGATAGATAGACCAGTTTATGAACATATCTTATATATATACACACATATGTGTACTTACGTATAGTGCATATTAGTTATATATACATATCATATATGTATATATTACATTATGTATGTATTATACATATATATATGTAAGCAAATATATATTTATATATAAACACACACACACACAAATACATGGTTAAACATGTGTGTGCGTGCGTATAAGGGTAAACATTTAAATGCATATTAAATCGCCTATTCACTCATATATATATATATATATATACATATATATATATATATATATATATACGCGTGCTCATATGTAAATAAATACGTACATATAGAAAGATACACGGACAGACAGAAAATCAAATAGATAGATAGATAGATAGATAGATAGATAGATAGATAGATAGATAGATAGATAGATAGATAGATAGATAGATAGATAGGTAGATCAACACAGAGACACATAGACAACCAGATAGGATGACAGCATTTTAAATAAAACGATATAAAATAATACAAGAAGATTTTATAGATATCGACCAGCCATTGTGAAACTCCACATTCATTACTAATGTTTAAAATGTATTGTAAATCCCGCTACACTGATCTGGCGCCGAGAATAAACAAAGACTATTTGAATATGGAAGCCATTAAATTATATTTGCATTCTTTCGCTCATTAATCAAGCTTAAAATATATATTCTAATATTCTATTGTTATATTTTCGGTTTGAACGGATAGAGGCCTATGTATATATCTATGTATATATATATATATATATATATATATATATATATATTACATACATAATACACGCATATGTATATATGTGTGTACATGTGTAGATAGATAGCCAGACAGATAAATAGATAGATAGATAGATAGATAGATAGATAGATAGATAGACAAAAAACAGTATATATTGATGTATGCATACATGTATACAGAAACACAAACACACAAACACACACATACATATTGTTTAATGAAAGACAGAGAGAGAGAGAAAAAAAATAAGTGGATGTAAGGGAGAGAAAACGAGAGTTGGACATTTTAATAATATCATAATTAATCAAATTTCCATGCTACAATTCTATTCCAGGTCTAAATTGACTTTATCAAAATGGCGGTTTAAGTTATTTGCTTTACGTTTTCGTATTGTTTTCCGTCATTTATATCTACGATATTTCCTTTGTAACTATTTTCCTATCATTTCTAATACGCAATGTTTTTTTTTGTGTTTTTTTTTGTTTTTTTTTGTTTTTTTTTGTGGCGTGGGTTGATTCGAAAGAGGCGGTGGCGTGTAATATTTCGATATCTTTATGCATATTCATCATATTAATATTCTATTTTCTGTTTATTATTATAATTCATTTCTTCCTCAGGAACAATGCGTGGGTGTTTCTTTGTTTTGTGCTGGCTGTGGTGGTGGTCATCGTCATAGCAACAGCGGCAGCGGCGTCGGCTGATAGTGATGGTTATGGTGGTGATGTGTTGCGGATGTGTTGGTGGAGGTGGTCGTCGCCATCATAGTCGTGATGTTGTCGGTGGAAGTTGACGTTGTCTCATTGCGTTGTAGAACATAAAAAAAAAATAGTTAAGCCTTACATCACTTCGGTATTCTTTTTAGATTGTTGTCTTTCGTTGTTCTTTGAGAAACCTACGCGTTATGGTATTAGAAAAGAAAATGGAACTTCTTTAAAATGTTTTACGTTGAAAACGAGTGAGAAAACACTTTTGTTTTCTTTTTGGAATGACGTTGATATGTGTAGGCACATAGGTGTGTATGTATGTATGTATTTCTATATTTGTGATATATGTACATATGTATATATGAATATGTATGTATATGTATGCGTATGTATACGTCTTTTATTTGTTTTAGTCATTTGGCTGTGGCCATGCTGAAGCACCGTCATTTTTAGTCGAGGAAATCGACCCCAGGAGTTATTCTTTGTAAACCTAGTACTTATTTTATCGGTCATTTTTGCTGAGCCGCTAAGTTACGGGGACACACCAGTATCGGTCTTCAAACGATGTTGGGGGACAATCATAGACACACAAACATATACATATATATAGATATATACACGAGGAGCTTCTTTCAGTTTCCGTCTACCAAATCCACTCACAGGGCTTTGGTAGACCCGAGGCTATAGTAATAGACACTTGCCCAAGGTGTCACGCAGTAGGACTGAACCCGGAACCATGTGGTCGGTGGGCAAGCTACTTACCAAACAGCCACTCCTGCGCCTGCACACAGACATTCTTGCATACATACATATAAGCATGTGCATCTGTGTGCAGCATGTATGTGTTTTTGAAATTATATATGCATGTATTTATGAATAAATGTATTACTGCATGTATGATTTGTTTCTTGGAAATACACATCCGTTTTTCTTTGTTTTTTTTTTATTATCCAAATTGTTCCAGTAATTACTCAACGGTGAGGGACTACCTAGAAGAATTCTAATCTAACGAATCGAACCTCAGTATTCTTTACAAAGCCATTTATTTTATAGTTATTTTTGCCGAGCAGCTAACTTACAGGGGCGGTAACAACACACCAACACCGGTTGTCAAGCGTTCGTTGGAGACAGAGACACAATGACACACATAGATTTATATATATATATATATATATATATATATACATATATATATATATATATATATATATATATATATACATGAACATACGTATGCACGCATACACACACATATATATATATATAATCTGTCACTGATTTTCTCTTTATGTCTCGGTTCATACCTACGTATGTATACGTGTGTACGTGTGTGCATGCGTGTGTGTGTGTGTGTGTGTGTGTGTGTGTGTGTGTGTGTGTGTGTGTGTATGAAGGCGTCTATTTATGTCTATATGTATACAATAGAACTGGTTTTCCCATTGTGACAATGAAAACCAAAAATAATTAGAAAAGTCGAAGGTAAAACTGTTGATTATTAAATATTTATTTCAGGAACGCAGACAGAATTGCAATTAGGTATATTTCTTGAAATAAAACTCTTGGGAGTATTGTTAGAAAATAGTTTTAAATTTGTTTATGTATAATAACGATAGACGAATAAAAAGAAGTAGGGGAAAAAGAGTAATATTTGAAAAAAAAGATGTTACAATTAAATGTCAAAGGGTAAAATTGGTGGAATAAAACTCTGATGTTCTATTTTGGGATAGAAAGATTTAGAAAGGTTGTCGATTGAAATTCCGAAGGCCGATCACAAAGTGAATCTGATTGATAGAAAATTAGAGGAATATAAAACATACTTTTTGTTCAAGTGTGAATGAAATTTAGGCTTTATGTGTGATCTAAAGTGTCGCTTTGTTATTTGAAAAGGCGAGATACAGTTTCAGGTCTCTCTCTCGCATATACCTACGCTCGCATATACACACGCACTCGTACGCACACACACACACACTCACAAACACAAACACACACACACTCACACACACACATGTATACACACGCTCGAACGCACACAGGCACACACACACACACACACACAGACGTGCACACACAGACGAACATGCACACACGCACACGTACACACACAGATACCCAGACATACGTACAGACACACGTACGTACGCACGCACGCGCAACACATATACGCACACGCTCGCGCACGCACCCACGAACATACAAACGCATCCACGCACGCATCCACGCACGCACACAACACACACACACACACGTTTATACGCAAATTCTCATTCGCCTTTGGATCTCGAAAGCAATAGCATTGTTTCGGTTTCAGTTAGATCGGGGGTGAATGAAGAAATAAAATTAATGTGGAAATATATAGATCTGTGGATAAAAAAAGAGGGGAAAATTCAAAGAAGAGAGATATAACGAGAGAGAGAGAGAGAGAGAGAGAGAGAGAGAGGGAGAGAGAGAGAGGAGGTATAGACAGAGAGGAAGATAAAGGGAATATGGAGAGCAAAGGAGAACAGAAGGCAGATAATGAGTTGAGTGGAGATAAAGAAAGATAAGGAGGAGAAAGAAGCAGATAAAAGGTATAAAATGAATGAGAGAGAGAGAGAGAGAGAGAGAGAGAGAGAGAGAGAGAGAGAGAGAAGACAGAGTGATGGAAAGTGTGAATAGAAGAGAAAATAAACTCACTCTGTCGTGGCTGTTATATGTGACAAAGTCTAATTACTTTAAATTACCTGGGAAGCAGAAGTGTGAAATCATTGGTGGTACCTAATTAAAGGTAAAACAAATAAACAAAAACAAAGAAGTAAAAAGGTACAATCCAACAACTGCACGCCATGACTACCATGCCTAGGTAGCCAGGATGTAAATAACCCCGTGGAGCCTTGGTACGATAGCTAAATCTCCCCGGAGTAACACTCAAGTCACCCTCAATGGAACACTCACGGATATACTGCATGACACGGAAAATGTGGCCCTGAGTTCTCGGTCGTGTGAGAAAAGACGGGATGGTCACAAGTGGAATACACGTTATTTCCCGTTGCTCCAGACCACTCGGCTGGCAAAAGTGAGTTGTATCTGTAATTCAAAATGGCTGGACTTTGTCACATTCGGTGTGATGCTGCATCATCCTGAGAATCTAAGTTAAGTTGTATGCGTGGACGCAAAAAGAGGCAGATTACCTATGTTAGAATTGTTTCTGTGCCTATAATCATAATTATATATATATATACGTGTATGCATAAGTATGTATAAATACATATATACGTACGTATACGTGTGTGTGTATATATATGTATATATATATATATATATATATATATATATATATATATATATATATATATATATATATATATATATATATATATATATATATATACACACATATATATATATATTATTATCATTATCATTATTATTATTATTATTATTATTATTATTATTATTATTATTATTATTATTATTATTATTATTACTATTATTATTTTTTAAATTTTTTTTATTATTATCATTAAATAATAAATCGTAAGTTATACACCTGGTAGCTTACCGGTAAAGCACGTTCACATTGACAGTGTTTGTGGGCGTATGGTTCATGAGAGAAACGGAAGATGGAATATACGAGAATGTTTGTTGCTCACTACCAATGAACTCCCAAGTACATTATTGGTTTATAAGTTAATAACGTGTACCATTTCTTGTGTTAGCAGTGCGATACAATCACTTTTAATTTTATCGCTACAGATTCAGTACAGAATTTAGAGCCAGCAGTGAAAGTGTATTATAGTTTTTATAAGTCAATCTTTAGAGATAACTTTAAAGTACCATTGAACATAATCGTGTTTTTCGAATGGCTTAATAACGTTTTACGCATTTCTTTATTTGACATTTATATGGAGAGTAGACTCCAAAAATTCACGGCTTCATTACCAGAATGAAACTCTGACACTGCAACTTCGTAGCAGGTATCAAGTGGCTATGGGAATAATGATACGACTAACAAACTCATGAACGTCGCATCTAAGAACAGTATATTGATTAGCTCCAAATATATTTCCGTACCTTGTTTGTTGTGTAGTACATTTAATACACATCTCTTTACGATTGCTTAAAAGTTAAATGCAACAAAGGAAATTGCCATGTCTGGAGAATTTTTTTATTGAAAATATACGATATTATCATTTCTCTTTCATCTTTTAGTTGTTTCAGTTAGTAGACTACGGCCATTCTGGAGCACAAACTTGAAGAATTTTAGTCAAATGAATCGACACTGTCTTCGGCGCTTGACATTTTTTATAGAGAACCCATTTCTCGTCACCAGTCATTATTCGGTCCAAAAAAGGTTCATTCGTGAGACGTGACACCGAGGAAGAACACACATTCACTCTCTGCGCACGATTAGACTCGAAAAGTTTGCGAGGAACCCATTGACCCAAATAGCTGACTTTTCCGATGGCACGCAGGTGTCGATGAATGATTGAATGACCAAATCTATGCTTCTCTGCTGGTTCCTTAACAGTTACGATGGGATTTTTTTTGTTCCACCAACGTTTGCAGGACGTCCTCGTCAAGCTCTACAGATCTCCCAGGACGAGCCTCGTTTTCTAGGCTGTAGCTTCCGGCTCGGGATTTCTGGAACCGCCGTTGACACTGGCTTCCACTTATTGTCCGATCTTCATATACTGCATTAATATTACACATACATACATACATACATACATACATACATACATACATACATACATACGTATATATATACATATATATATATATATATATATATATATATATATATATATATATATATATATATATATATGTTTGCATCACCATATTTCTGCTTGTCCCCATCTCCGCTTAACAACCGGAGTTTATCTGCGTCCCGTAACTGACTGATGGAATCAGTAGATTTAAAAGCAAACAATTACTGTGGTCATTCTATTTCGACTAAGGTCTTCAAAGCAGTGTCCCAGAATGGTCGTAGGCTAATGACTGAAAGATGCTAAAGATAAAAAGATAAAAGTTACGTCATTACATAGATCTATGTCCACACACGTTCATGTGCAAATTATAAACGTACGTAATTTGCGTAGGCGTGTCCCGTATGTATGTCATTTGTGGATCCATTTTGTGTGTCTGAAAAGAACTTTCTCTCTTCCTACTTACATCTGTATTTATGTACCTCCTGCTTTGTATGTCTCTGTCTTTCTATATATAAAGATATCGATTTATCTATCCACTACCCTATGTGTATATGTGTATATGTGTATATGCCTGTGATTGTATGCAGACGCACACACACACACACACACACACACACACATATACATATATATGTGTGTATACCTTTATGGATGTACGTAGGTGTATACGTAACGATATATATAGATATAGAAATACATATATATAATGTATATACATATACATACGTATACATACATATATATATATATATATATATGTGTGTGTGTGTGTGTATGTATGTTTGTGTGTGTGTGTGTGTGTACATATATATGTATATACATATGTGTGCGCAGGTGCATGCAAATCTACATCTATATAGATATATGCATATACACAAACATACATACAAGCATGCATCTATCTATATATATATATGTATGTATGTATGTATGTATATATATGTGTATATAATGTATATGTATGCATGTATATCTCACAAATACATAGTAATCACAGCAGTAAACACTTCATCACAGACGTACGGATCTCCATGAAATAGCCTCATTAGTCTGTATCAACATCCAAATCAATTGGTAGAAATGCAAAACTTTTATTCTTGTTGCCCTTTACAAACTACAGTTTTGTGCAAATTCCTCGTCTCGAAGACGAAAATGTTTGGTTTTGCTTTAAAGTCAAATTCCTTCTTATCAACTTAGCTAATGAGTTAGTTCGCCGTCTGATGCCAGATTCATGCCAGAAGCTATTCATAAGATTTGCATCGAAATAACATCTATACTGCTTTGAATCGGTGTATTTAGAAACATGGAGATTCCTAAAGATTTCTAAGTGTCGTTATCGCATATATATGTGTGTGCGTGTGGGTGGGTGTTGCAGACAATTGCACATACATGCACACACGCACATACATACATGGATATACACACTCACTCACAAACGAAGGCACACACACACACACACACATACATACATATATATATATAAACATGAAACACAGATTTAAGTGTGCATATATATATTCTGCATATATTATATATGTGTGTGTGTATGTGTGTGTTTGTTTGTGTGTGTCTGTATGTGTGTATGCATGTATATTTATTTATTATAAACAATAACCCATTCTTTATACATGTTTATACACACACACACATATATATATATATATACATTTTCATGTATGTATGTATATATACATATATACACACACACACACACACACACATATATATATATATATATATATATATATATATATATATATACATACATACATACATATATATATATGTATATATATATATATATATATATATATATATATATATATACATATATATATATATATATATATATATATATATATATATATACATACATATATATATATATATATATATATATATATATATATATATATATATATATATATATATATATATATATATATATATATATATATATATATATATATATATATATGAATATACTAGTCATTGGAAAATTGCTGCTCGCGGTACTATCTAAATGCCATGCCTTAATTACACGAAGAAAATAACATTTATTAGTAGTGCAGACCGCCTACTGATGACCCGAGTTTCATGCGGCTCGCTTCTCGACAAAGTTACACAAATGTCTTGTATATACCAAGCACGCACAAAAACACACACGTATGTATGCATGCATGCCTGTATCTATATGCCGCAGGCCCTCCAGAAACTAGACACCATCACCTAAACATTATCCATGACTAATAAGGTTATCTATGAAGTAATTCAGCGAATATCGGGTATAGGTAATTATTATAAAACATAAATCCACAAACACTTTAAACTTTGCGAGAATGAGGCAAAATTCACATAAAAGCATATCAAAAATT
>NC_142952.1:7079197-7081697 GCF_046866305.1 Octopus bimaculoides
AAATCTAGATAACCATTTCACGAGCAACGCTTTGAGGAGATTCAAAAACTAATGAAGCTGATTGGGACGTAACGAGTTTCTTGAGGTTCTGGCCCTAACTTACATTTGCATTGATTTACAAATCGAAACACTGTCTGGTCAGTGAACACGATTATCGTGGATAAATCAGCAATACGTTTCATATTATTAGCTTGATGTGTGGTGGCTTGCATGATTAATTTCACTCGCTTCTTGCACTAAAATAACATTTCAAAGATTAATAAAGTTTTAGGGTGACGTAATCTTTATAACGTTGTTGTCATTGTTGGTTTTGTGCTCATTTAGCCCCAGGTCAACTATGATTCGGTACACCTGTATCCAAGATAAAGTTTGTTATTCATTCATGATGTAACTAGAAAGTCGTTCGCTATTTAGAAATCAACAGCCATTATGAAACTACCTCAGCGACATCAGATAGATAACCAGGATTCTGCGATCTCTATATGAGAAATAGCTGAAGGTAAAGGAAGATAGATTCCCCTGCACTTCAAGCATCGCAACACTATTGCGGCTGACTCTACAATAATGCGAGGTAAGACGAAATTTGTAAGAAGAAACGATAGCTAATCCTCCCTTAACAACAATGAGAATAGCAAGAAGAGAACAGTTCCCACCTGGTGGAGATGCAATTCAAATAAAGAAGACATTTTCTGATTAACTGACAGAGAAATGGATGTGAGAAACCGAAGTTAAACACGACAAAAGGCAATACTTTTCCCCTCACGACGTCGTGTATCAATTGGAACAATTATAGAATGGAAAATTACTATTTTTAAATCTCACAACGTGAGATGTTCAGCAACAGCACTTTGTAGTAAAGACTGTTTGCCAACATAACGTGGCAGTCCTGGTTTAGGACCAATGTTGCTGTAATTTAGTCCCAGGAGACATCGTCTCCAGCTGGCTATACGACATGATCTGTATCCTTATATTTTCGAACAAGGGAATCTAGCACCCCCACTCAGCACAAATTCGCGATACACAGATATTGTTTTGAGCTGAGTGGGGGTGCTAGATTCTCTTGTTCGAAAATATAAGGACACAGATCATGTCGTATAGCCAGCTGGAGACGATGTCTCCTGGGGTTAAATTACAGCAACATTCGTCCTAAACCAGGACTGCCATGTTATGTTGGCAAACAATCTTTGCTACAATTATAGAATATCTTTTAAAATTACGCCTGATGTAACAACTGTACGGTTTAAATATTCACCCACAGAGAAACACAAAATATGTTGAAATGGCATCTAATGTAAAAACCTCCACATGCTCACTCAACATGATAAAAAGAGCTAAACGTGCTTCAAATTATACACTCCTTCGACTACAACAAGGAGGAATACATTAAAAATATATCAATAGATACTCTTAAATAGATGAAGGATCGCTTCTACTCCGAAATAGATGAGGAATCAAGTCAGAATTACGCATGATTCTGTGTTTGTTCGGTCGAGGTTAGCACGAAAGAGATAAGAACCCCAAAATGTAAAATAATGTATTTTATCGTCCAGGACATGCTAACCCTGATCAACACGTCTTGCTTCATATAATATCAGAAAAAGGGTGATATGGTTATACTTCGAATAAAATAGACACCATCATTTACCTCCAACAGCCGTAACAAAGATGTGTTTCAATTTGAACCACGCCACTCCTGAAATCTCTGTCCACAATTAGCTCTGGTAAGGCTCACCAAAGCTTATAGGCGGCATAGGCTTCTGGCATGAGCTGGTATGAGGTGGCGTCGAGAAACACGTGTTGTTTGAAGAGGACAAAGGCGATCTATAATTTCCTCGGATTTACTAAATCTTCATGTTTCCGACGCTGACCAAATTTCGTCCAGATAGTCTAAGATCGGAAATATTGCAATAAATATATGCTGTCTTTGAAAATCGATGGTACTGAATGCAATTTGACGAGGATTAACAGAACTAATATTACTCTTAAAACGGAGGATAACTATTAATTCTTAACCAATGCCATGCATAGATTGTGTGTATATGTATATTATATATAAATGTATGTAGGTATGTATATATGTATGTATATATATATATATATATATATATATATATATATATATATATATATATATATATATATATATATATATATATATCTTAATATGTGTGTCTACGTGCGCGTGTGTGTATGTATTTGTGTATATATATATATTTGTACATATATATATATATATATATATATATGTATACATATATGTGTGTGAGTGTGTGTATGTATATGTATATATGTATATATATATATATGTGTGTATATATGTATATGCTTATATATCTATGCATATATGTATGTATGTATATATATATATATGAATACATATTAACATATATACGTATAACTGCACACAGACACACATATACGCACTAACACACGCACATATACATATATATGTATATGTAAGTGTGTGTCTGTGTGTATGCATACATGTATGTATGTACGC
>NC_142952.1:7096697-7109197 GCF_046866305.1 Octopus bimaculoides
TTCATAAATACTTTTTTTACAGTTCTCTCATCTTGCCTATTCTTTGAAATATTACTGAAATAGTTTGATACAACATTGCGTATATAACAAAAGTATATTATGTGTAGAATTATTTGAAAAGTGTAGATACGAAACACTATTAAATATGTAATTGTGTAAAATATGGGATAGTTCGATACAAAGTGGAAAAATACTAAATATGATAGAAATCTTGAGTTATGTAAAGACATGGTCTTGAAATATTCTTTTATAACCGCATATAAGAATATATCATAGCGATCAATATCACAGAATATGTTTGCTCAGGAGAACGTATAAATACAATACGTGTTTTAACATAGTAATGTATGTATACATTTATCATAGTAATGTGCAATATGTTCATTTATTTTACTGAAAAAAAGAAGAGAAAAAACAATTCCTGAAGTCGGGGCCAGAAATTTTTGTCCCTGCAACTTTTGCACAACGGAAACGTTCGAAACTCACCAATATAACTGTTCATTTGTGTATTGAAAGGACTTTCAAATCTTATCGAATTAAATCATCTCTACAATGGAGAAAAGTAATTAATATGCTATGATGACTTAGCTGGGGGGTTTTTTCACCAGATTAAGAAATCATAAGGAGATTCTCTCATTGACCGGATTTAATTCTATCCTTGTTGTTTTTGTCGTTTATCTTGTTCTTTACCTAGTTTCGTATCTGCTGTTGTTTTTCTTATTTTTGTCTGTTTCTGAATAATTAGAACTTCCTTCGAACATAAAGCCACACAAACTTATGAATATCCTCTATTTATATTTATGAACGTCGATATAAGTTCTTTTCTTTAAATGGAAACCGTAACTTAAAAGCACAATACATTTTATTCGTTGCTGTACTGACCATGTAAATAAGCTACAACTAAGTCCATTGATAATGATTGTCGCATAGCCACAAAACCATACGTATGGTTGGAGTCAACAAACAGCTGAGATCGATTCCATTATATAACTGGTGACCTATTTTATATACTTAGTAACGTTGAAATCAAAAGTCGATTCCGGCGTGATTTGAATTCCAAACTTAAATGTAGGCAACTAACACGTAATAGGCAATTATTTCTGCAGCTCTACGGCTTCAGCCAATTCACAACCCTTTAATCCGCTAATCTTTAATCCGTTAATATCTAATTCTAAGAAAGAGGACAATTCCATATATTTCGTTCTGTTCTTTCTTATTTCTAGCCTTCCTCTAATGGTTATAAAAGCTGTTGTTGTTTTTATTGTTAATAGTATTTCAGTATTTGGTTCATAAATTTGCTGTTGCACTACTGCATGTAGCTGCTGCTACTGATGTCATTATAGTTGTCACTAGCTTCCTTATGCTACATGTTGGTATTAGTACTGTTATTGGAATTTCAGGTCTAGTAGATATTTGTATTTGGTGTTATTGCTGTTTTTTTTTTTTATATATTTTATTTTATCAGCTGTTGTCAGCGCTGCTACGCCCGTGTTTCTTTTGTCTTATAATTCCTTGTTTCTGTTGTCGTTGACTTTGCTGCTGTTGTTGGTGTCGTTGTTACTGCGTTCGGTGGTGGCATTGTAATTCTTATCGCTGCTGTTGCTGCTTCCTTTAACGCTGCTGCTGTTGTTGCTTCCTTTAACGCTGCTGCTGCTGCTGCTGTTGCTGCTTCTGCTGCTGCCGTTATTGCAGATCAAATTCCTGTTATAATTGCTGTTGCTGTTTTTGTTGTTACAGCTGATATCGTTGTTGTCGTGGCTACTGCTGATGCTGTCTTTGTCACTGCTGTTAGTGGCGGTGGTGGCGGTGGCGGCGGCGGTGGTGGTGTCGTTGCTGCTGCTGCTGTTGTTGTCGTCGTTTCTGCTGTTGTTTGTAATTCATTATGAAGTTGTGTCCCAAATTGCTGTTTCAAATTCTAGATTGTTCTTGTGATAATATTTTTTTCGATACGATAGGTTGTTTTGTTTCGCACGTGGTTTATTATTATTATTATCATCATCATTATTATTATTATTATTATTATTATTATTATTATTATTATTATTATTATTATTATTATTATTATTATCATTGTCATCGTCATCATAATCATCATCAGCATCACCATCATCATCGTCATTATATTATTACCACTATTACCATCATTATCATTATTATTATTATTATTATTATTATTATTATTATTATTATTAGTAGTAGTAGTAGTAGTAGTAGTAGTAGTAGTAGTAGTAGTAGTAGTAGTAGTAGTAGCGTTGCCGTTTTGGTGTTGCTTCTTCCAGTTTTCACCATTTTCTCTCAGATTAATTGCCACAAAAACAATATTTATTATCCGGCATTTATGCCTAAGAGAGATTTTATTGTTATTATTTTATTATTAGCAGTAGCATCATTGTTGTTGTTGTTGCTGTTGTTGTTGTTGTTGCTGTTGTTTTGTTGTTATGATTGTTACGGTTACTGTTGTTTTTGTTATTGTAATTGTTACTCTCATCATTATTATTTTTATTTTTATTATTATTATTATTATTATTATTATTATTATTATTATTATTATTATCATTATTATTATTATTATTATTATTATTATTATTATTATTATCATTATTATTATTATTATTATTATTATTATTATTATTATTATTATTATTATTATCATGATCATCGTCATCATCATTACTATTGCTGATGCTGGTGCTGATAGTGTTGTCGTTGTTGTTGTTATGATTGTTATTGTTGTTGCTATTATTACTATTATTACTATTATTATTATTATTATTATTATTATTATTATCATCATCATCATCATCATCATCGTCGTCGTCGTCGTCGTTATCATTACTGACGCTTATGTCACCCTCGTTGTTACTTTTGTTGTGGATGTTGTTGTTCCTTGTCTTTCCAAAACGTGTTATTCATTGCTCCCGTGAGTGGATTATTTTTTCCAAAAACTGATTTTTTTTCGTTTTGTTTTTGTCTTTTTTTTCTATTTTCTTTTTCATTAGTTTTCGAATGGCGTAGAGCCATATATAACAAAGGAAGGTGAGAAATTTATTTGAATGGTCTTTTGAGGTTTTTATTATTTTTTTTACCAAGTTTGACCGAAAAAGATATTTCAAACACTTTTGATGGAACGTGCATCCATTCGCAACAAAATGGTGGTGCGATGTGCTTACTACACTTCTCTCCTCCTCAAAAATGACAGATTTGACATGATATTAACAAATAACCAAGACGAAAAAATAGGTAAAAAAAATCTGTACTGTTGTGTACACATCGGTTGAAACAAGAAATATTGATGTTTTTATGCACATTGATACTAATGAGAACAAATTTGGCAGCGATCTTTCATAACCCCACAAAAATAGTCATAGAAAATACAACAGTAATAGCAATTACATATAGACGCAGATTTTTTTTCCAAATGAGGGTAATTCTGTAGTTTCACATGATAATTTTAGTTAAAGGACAGCTTTATCTTTTGTAAATGCAAACTGCAAAGAATAAAACTGGATGTAGAGTGTTTAGATAGCGTGGCGACACTGTATAGCAAATGAGAGATGTGTCTGCTTAACGTCATCACACCGATATGGGACGGAAAGTAGGATGACTTGCCTGTACATTGCTAAACCCACAGAAGCTTTGGCAATGTATCCTCAAAGAAACACTTAGAGCTAGCTCTCGCCTATACTTGAAATGAAATGTGTATCGAAAACGGAATTGTGAATATCACTATATATATCGTGAACAAAACGAAAAATCGAACGAGAAAACCAAAAAGGTAATGCGTTATACACCCTTCTACAATTTAACCCAAGAGTATTTTGGACACAGAAATACGACGGTCGCTGTAAAATGTAATGTAGACAACGTAAATATTTTGTGGAGAAATATGAGTAATTACAGAGAGCTGCCGTGACTTTATGTTATACGTGCTCGGCTAACGTCTCTAGGAATCCCTTTTTTTAGGTTTGACGTTGAGTAAAGATTACATATCTAATGCTCTTATAAAACTATTCATCATTCTTTTGTCTAAAAAAAAATTGCTGATAAGATACAATTCCTCATTGTCCATTAAGTGAATTTGCCTTTCGGCGAATTTGCTTTGTCTTTTGGTGAATTTGTCTTCCGGCGAATTTGTGTTTCGGTGAATTTGTCATTTGGCCGAGTTTGTCTTTTGACGAATTTACCTTATGGCGAAATTTCTTTCGGTGATTTTTCTGGACACGAGATAAATTTAAGTACCAGTCAAGTATCAGTATCAATATTATCGATTTGTCCCCCTCCCCTCAAATTTGTTCAATTTGAACCCTGCGACAGGCCGCCGTCTCGTTTATGGGAAATTTTGTGATTGTGATCACATATTCAGCGCGAAAACTGGGCAACCAGCCTTGCGAGTTCTAGAGGTCGAGAATAAAAAAAAATGAAATCAATATGTGTGCATCGATTAAAATAAATTACCAATCAAATAGTGAAAGTGATTTAATCGACTGTAGCTTACACCCAATATCCGTGACCTTGTGACTTTGAAAGAAATTATTTTAATGACGGTGAGGGATGAGTGATGAGGATTAATGGTTGACTAAGGAGGGGAAGGAGGAGGTTGTTGTGAAATAAAAGAAGGAAGGGAATATAAGGAGAATAATGAGGTTTGGGGAAAGAAATGAAGGAAGAAGACAGAAATGTTAGGAGAAAATAAAAGAGAAAAGTATATAAGCAGAATGAAAAAGATTAAGAAAATATTGTGGGTGGAGGGCGGGGCATACGAATTTAAGAAAAAATGAGTAAATGAAAACATTGGTAGGAAAAAGAAGGGAAAAACAACAGAAAACGTAACGAAAACAAAAAAAAATAGGGGAAAAGTAGAACTTGAAGAAAGAAAGAAAGACAGAAAGATGGAAAGAAAGAAAGAAAGAAAGAAAGAAAGAAAGAAAGAAAGAAAGAAAGAAAGAAAGAAAGAAAGAAATGAAGATATTCAAAAAAGGTAAACGAAAGAGGGGTGGAATAATGAGAGCGCGCAGGGGATATCAACAAAAAAAATTTTAAACGAAATGAAATAAGGAGAAAACATGAATTTTTTTCCAAATTTTTTCGCTATAAATTTTAGGTGAAGGAATTCTGTAACAAAACAATGAAAAAAATTCTACGAAAAATATTGGGTTCTCAAATTACAACATTAAAAAAATAATCATATGCATAAATAAAAAATAGCAAGATATAAAAATATGGAGTAATATTTTTTAAAATTTAAAGAAAAAAACAGAAAAATTCTCATTAACGAGAGGATATGGTGCATAGCACCATTTGATCCCGGGTATAAATATTTACAATGTCAATATTATCCATAATTTCATAATGAACCATCGATAACAAATTGACAAATTGCCCGCCTCTCCTTTTTTCAGGAAAATTCTTCGATTATTTCTCAATCTCAATTAGAAATTATCTTGGCAATGTAATAACTACATAAAAGAAAAAAAAACATTTAAAAATGGATATTTAATCTCAAGTCGATCGATCGGTTACGACGGAATTGGTGCATGATCAATAAGCGTTCCAGTAACGACAACCCTGTCTTTTTTTATCATGCATCCTTTATTTGGTACAATTTTGTCATTTATCATGGAGATGGGGGAGGGGGGTTCGAAAGGAACACAATGATAAATGGATCCGTGATACATGAATCGTTGATTATGTATCAGTGATAAATGGAACATGTCCACGCACTTTGTAACTGAAACAAATGGCAGATTCATTGACACCAAACTCGCGGACCACATTAGCAAGGAATCCACACTCTCATACTTTCTGCATCATCTCTACCTTTTCCCGTGGGGGATACTCTTACCTTCATCGTTTCTTAAGATCAATCGGAACGTATTGGAACGATTGGTAGATTCATTGACACCAAACACCTGGCCAACAGAAACGAAGCTTCCACCCTCACGTATTTTCTGGACCATCTCCATCATTTTCTACTGAGAAAACACTCGTCTGCATGGTTTACAATTAGGTGCCTTCATGTTCATGGTTACCAGTACATACATCCATATAATAAAATACGCAACCTTGCAAGCACAATTCTGTAAGCACGAGCGATAATCATTGCATACTAGGTAACTGAGCACTGTGGATGGTTGTTGTTGGTGGTGGTGGGTGCACTTTTGCGGCACAGGCAGAATCTCCGACTGATCACCTATCCGTGTTATTATAGACCAGTCCGTGATAAGCGTAACAGTTGAGTGCATCATGTTTTCCTTGTTCGCTGATGAATGAAACAGTGGTTAACGAAGTTTCCGATACTATGATTGTCCAATATGGTCTTAAATATTGTCTGTTTATTTTTTAATACAATAGGCTAGCTGTAGTGAAACACTCCATTTCGATTATTAGATTAATCTGCTTTAGAATGACACGCTGTGAGTGTTTTGATTGATACATGATGGCCTTCGAAAAAAGAAAAAAATCTTAGTGCATATTAGGTTTACTTAAAACTAATATTACACTCAACGCATAAGGCGGCGAGCTGGCAGAATCGATAACACAGCAGGCGAATTGACGAATAGCACTGAGACCTTATGTTCCAAGTTCAAATTCCGTCGGGGTCAGCTTCGTCTTCCATCGTTTTGGGGTAGTTAAAATAAGTACCAGTTAAACAACGGAGTCGTTGTAATTGACTCAACCCTAATCACGATCTTGCTGGGCTTGTACCAAGATTTGAAATCAATATTCTTTTCTACTCTAGGCATAAGGACCGATATTTTGGGGGGGAGGGGAGGGGAGGGGAGGGGGAATGGACAGTCGATTCGATCGACCGCCAGTACACAACTGGTACTTAATTTATCGACTCCGAAAGGATGAAAGGCAAAGTCAACCTCGGCGTATTTTGAAATCAGTATTACAATCGGCACAATGATCAGCGGGGCAAATTGCTTAGCGGCGTTGTTTCGTCCGTTTTTACGTTCTGTATTCAAATTCTAGGCAGAGTCGAAAGCAAGCCGAGCGAAATGCTTAGCGATTTTTCATCCATTTTTACGTTCTGAGTTCAAATTCTGCCGATGTCGATTTCGCCTTTCGTCCTTTCCGGGTCGATAAATTAAGTACCAGTTGAGCACTGGGGTCGATCTAATCGACTAGCACCCTCACCCACAAGATTTCTGGCCTTGTGCCTAGAGTAGAATAAAAACCATTTGAAACACAAAGAATCGAATGCTGCGTCTTAAAATGACCTCTTAGTAGGACACACAGTAGACTTTACTCACTTGGTCATAATTCTGATCAAATAACATTTATTCAAGCTGAACTATACTACCAATATCCACCATTAACAACGACAGCAGCAACAACAATCACATGAACAATTCTTTTTTTTCCTTGTTTTTTTTTTCCTTTTTTGTTTATTATTCTATGTGGCAAATGAACTTCAAGTAAAAATATCAAACAAAAGAGACAGAGAATATGATGTCCAGAATTTATCTCTTCTGCTAGTGTTTCTGTTATTGTCCAAACTTCGCTACTATGGAACAGATCTTTTTCAATGGAAACTTTGGAAACTAGCTGGTTATTATTATTATTTTTTTTTTAAAGAAAAATTCTATCACTGTCTAAAGAATTCCAAAGAAAATAAAATTTGCGTGTTGTAACCAATGCTAATTGGCGCCTTTGTCTAAAAGAGTTCTTTCTGTCTGTCGTGACAGCTTTGACCTTCCTCTCTTTTATTCAGACAAAGTATATTTGGAACAAGTTATTTAATGTGGCTGTATTTACTGTTTCACAGATATTCGAGATTTGACGGAGTTTGGCTGCCATTTCTAGCTTATCTAGCTACCACATGAAAGCTCCTTATGTTCGTTTCATATCTAGTTCTTATTAAGAGAGAAAGTAGGATGTAATTTAAAGAAATTCTAGCTGATATTTCTTGCAGGTAAAGCAGCCATACGTAAACTCCTTTGTTCTCTCGGTGTTCCCTTTTATATTTTCGCTTTAACCTGAAAGTAATGATATTTGGCTGCTACTTTTAGCACCTAGAGCGGCCAGAAAATGACCTTTTGTTCGTTGGCGTCTTTGCAACATTCCAAATGAATGTAGAATATTCTATATCAAAGAGATGAGGAATTATGTACATTATTTGCATTATTTACATTTGACGGATATTTGTCCTCATCTTGTTTATTGTTAACACAACGTTTCGGCTGATATACCCTCCAACCTTCACGAGGTGTTCTGTGGAAATTTCGAACCTGGGTTCTCATTCCTAAGGTATTTTTCGATGTTATTATCATTATTATTATTATTATTATTATTATTATTATTATTATTATTGAGTGAGAGAGCAGTGCATGCCATCAAAGTGACACTGGGGTAAAATATACGAAGCCCATTATACCCATCATGACTACCCGTCTGATAAGGGTACACCAGGCACATGCACCACAACTATATGTACGCGACATGGTGATCTCATAAACAGCGCATAACCTTGCAGGTGGGGCCCAGTTAGAATTTTCTTCAGGTCGAGTAGCCCATCCCGCTCAAAAGGTCCCTGAATAAGGTTTGTTTAAGGATGTTGAGCAAAACACCCATGTTTCCAAACGCGAATTATTCAAACCCCAAAGAATTCCTCTCAATACATGGCTATGATGCTCCCCCACTACTTCTGCTCGTGATCAGAGATGCACATATCGTCAGCCACTAAGGGACATGCTCAACTGGTTAAAGTCAAACAACTGACAAGCAAATCTGTGGTATTGAGCAGAATATTTGCTGTAGCCCATCTTTTAAACCAAGACAAATCAATGTACTATTATTATTATTATTATTATTATTATAACTCCTTGCTATTTCTAACAAATAAAACTAATCCGTAGAGGGCCTCTATCTCGTTCTAGAGCAGATTAATCAAATAATCGATATAATAGCTATATTGAGTTTTAGATACAACATCGCTGGTTATTTTACCGACTGTACGACTGAAAAAAAAATTGCTTAATATCCTTCGCGGAAGTTGAACTGTGACAGTAACGATGACTAACGCAACGAAAAGCTGAAAAGTCATTCACTCCATCATTCTATCGTTTCTGCCAGTTGACTAAGCATTATTTGGTCATTTAAGTCTGAAATTAACTTGCTCGGTTTTGTTCCCAAATGACCGACCTAGAATTGTTTTCGAAACACATGAATTTAACGAACCGAAATATTCAGCTAATGAGGCTAGCTGTTGTCCTCATTAGTAAAAGCTTTGTCTTGTAAAATTGTAAACCATCTAACCATATTCTGTACATCTTGCAGACAGCCTAGCCTCGTTTTCATTATCAACTGGGGACATTCAAACTTATCTTGCCTATAATGAGAGCTTTCGGCTTCCGGTTTTCGCTGTTCGTAACGTTCAAAATCAGAAAGTAAGTTGTGTTATTTATTTGGCCAGAGCTACAAACTAAGTTTTTATCCACGATTTTATCAGCTACTAATTTGCCCGGTTTGCTCAAACATTGCGTATCTAATGAGCAAGTCACATATAAACCTGTACACAGCATTTCCGTTGAAGCTCTGTGTAAATTTACAACTGTCACGTGTGAACTTAGCTAGATCTTCCACAGAGCATGTATGTGAGATGATACCCTCATAAAAATACATTTATCTTTCTAACTGTTTCAGTCATTGGACTGCGGCCATACTGTAGCACCATTCTGAATGGTTTAGTCGAAAAAATAAAATGCTCACAAAACTTATTCATTTCAGTTTTTTTTACCGAAACTCTATAATACACAAACGTTAACAAACCGGTACGGGTTTAGCATAATGGGAACAGATACAATGACACGCATGGCTCAGTGGTTAGAGCGTCGAGTTTACTTACGATTGTGAGGTTGTGAGCTTGATTCCCGCACCGGGCTGTGTGTTGTGATCTTGAGCAAGACACTTTATTTCACGTTGATCCAGTTCACTCAGCTGTAGAAATGAGGGAATACACAGATATTGTTTTGAACTGAGTGGTGATGCTAGATTCCCTTGTTCGAAAATATAAGGACACAGATCATGTCGTGTAGCTAGCTGGAGACGATGTATCCCGGGGCTAAATTACAGCAAAATCAGTCTTAAACCAGGACTGCCATGTTATGTTCGCAAACAATCTTTACTACAATTTACGAACTTGTTGATATGATTGGTGTATCTTGGTGCTCCCGCCAAAGAATTTTTAGCGAGGAATTATGAATGGAAGGAGTTGCAGTAAAATTTGATCAAAAGCAGTCACGACTGATGCCTATCTTGAACTCAAAGAACAGCTGGAAATTGATTATGACCTTTTTTTTTTTTTAAGGTCATCATTGGTGGCGTAAGCTGGTGCTACAGAATTTGCAGATGTGGAAGAGGTAAAGAAAAAAAACCGACGGAAGGCATTAAAAAACATCACTTCGCAAGGGTCCCAACACTACTTCGAACAGTGGAAAACTCGCCTGGACCGATGCATTGCTTCAAATGGAGTATACTTTGAAGTCGATAAAAGTATAAACATGTAAAACTAAGTGAATGAAATAATATTGCAAAATTCCGCTTCGTACAATCCAACCAATGTGTCTTTGTCGACGTTCACTTTGCTGTTATTGCTTCCAAAAATATTTATCTGAGGCATAAGTGAAGAATAGCGTCGTATTAGTTATAGCTTCCAATGGGTCAATCATCGCTTTACTACATTTTCTGTTCTCTTATTTTCTATTCTTTTTTTTTTCTAATTCTTTGGTGGTTTTTCAGACACTTTCTATCCTCTCGACTTCCATGCAGTTCCATGTTTATAATTGGTATGACGTATTAATGAGAATTGGAAAACTAAAATAAAATATTTTAATGTCATATTCGAACAGTTTGCCAAACTTCGCTTTTCATCTCAAGAGACATAGCAACATATTCGCTGAATTAATATCACACTTATGGTATCGTCTGCTTCCAGTGAACTTGTCGCCATATTGTTTTTTCTTTTTATATTATTTCTATTGTTATTTTCTTTTTTCATGACACAAAATCGATGCTCAAATGTAAGGCAAGCCATAAAAGAAGTTATGTTATTACTCTTTCTATCTTTACGGAAACTTTCTATCTGGTATATCTTTATTCATCGAAAGAAGATAACGTTTCGCCACATAACACATCACACATTTGACTTCACCATTCTTAGAAGATTTCTATATATTTAAATAAATTCTGCATGAAGATCGTGTTGAAAAAGATATTAATACCATAGAGTTAGTGTTAGGTGTTAAGAATAAGATGTGGCGCCTCAAATTGGCATTCTATAGAATTCTAAAGGTCCCTGGATTGTTCTCATTTTGAAGTTCGTGTATTTGTCGATGGTTGTGACGTGACGCTAGGAATGTATAATGTTGTAGGTGGTGAGGAAAGAAGGAAGAAAGGAAGGAAGAAAAGAAAAGAAAAAGGCGAAGGAAAGTGGAGGAAAGAGCGAGAAAGAAAGAAACAAAAAGGAGGAACGAACGAACGAACGAACGAAAGAAAGAACGAACGAAAGAGAAAGAAAGAAAGGAAGGAAGGAAGGAAGGAAGGAAGGAAGGAAGGAAGGAAGGAAGGAAGGAAGGAAAGAAAGAAACAAACAAACAAGGAAAGAAAGAAAGAAAGAAAGAAAGAAAGAAAGAAAGAAAGAAAGAAAGAAAGAAATGAAAGAAAAACAATAAGAAAGAAAAATAAAAGGATCGGGGAAGAAAGAAAGAAAGAAAGAAAAAAGAAAGAACGAACGAACGAACGAAAAAAGAAAGGAACGAGAAAGAAAGAAAGAAAGAAAGAAAGAAAGAAAGAAAGAAAGAAAGAAAGAAAGAAAGAAAGAAAGAAAGAAAGAAAGAAAGAAAAAAGAACGAGAAATAAAGAAAGAACAAGAAAGGAAGGAAGAAACAATTACCAAATTTCCTTCAAATTATTATCTAATGTTATTTTCCTATAAAAAAAGAAAGAACGCGTTGAATAATGGAATTCTAGAAACACTTTATCTAATTAACAAGGTAAAACGAGATGGTCACAGATGGAGTGCACTTCGATCCTTCAGTCAGACTTGTGTAGGATAACACTCACCAAATTTAGCGCCATCAGACTATCATCTTTTCGGTGCCAAGAATGAGGTTCTTGAGAGGCAAACATTATTCCAGTGACGAGGAAGTGAAAACTGTAGTGAAGAAGTGGCTCAAAGAAAAGTCAACAGAATTTTACGGGGCGGAGATACATGCTCTCATTCGAAGGTGGAACATTGCTATTGAGAGAAACGATGACTATGTTGAGAAGTAGGGATGTGATCCACAGAGAACCAGCTTCATTTTGATGTATGATACATGTCCCTGTGTTGGTAATTGTACCTGTCCTAAACAAGATGGCACTTTTTGACTCACCCTCGTACATACTAATTAACCTAAAACTAGGGTCCCGTCAGGTGCCACTGCTCCAGATCAGAGTGGCTAAGAGCTGGTCCCATGTTCCTCAGATTCTTGGAATTCCAGAACCTGGGAACAATT
>NC_142952.1:7114197-7124197 GCF_046866305.1 Octopus bimaculoides
CTTTTATAAACATATGTGCACGAGTGCATATTTCTACGCTCACATTTGAGCACCCATTCGTATGCATGTGCGCACGCGTATGTTTGTTATGCAGATTTTTAAAAAGATTAATAAAATCCATTTTTTGAGTTTTAGTCATTTTTTTCTTTCCTTCTGTATTTACGGTTTTTAATAGTAAATCGACTTCATTCCACACTTTCTTTCACTCAGCTTTCTATCCTTTTTTCTTTATATCACTTCTCTCATTCTCTCAAATCCTACACTTTTTTCTCACTATATATATATATATATATATATATATATATATATATATATATATATATATGTATTTATGTATGTGTGTATATTGTGTATATGTATATATATACATTATATATATCTGTGTGTGTGTGCATATGCATGTAATATATATGTATAAGCATACGTAAGCAGATATAGAGTAGATAGAGAGACATAGATAGAAAGATAGATTGATAGATAGATATACATACAAACATACACACACATACCAACATTTATCGATACATACGTACATTCAGACAGACACACACACGCATGCACACACACACACACATACATACATACATACATACATACATACATATATATATATTCATGCATACATACATACATACGCACAAATCTCTGTTGGTACTTTACAAGAATTTGGAAAATATGTGAGATTGCTTTTCTCTATGGTTGTGTTTTATATTTCTTCATATTTCTGTCTCGATTTCTCTATTTGTTTTCTAATATTTTTTTTTTGTTTTGCATTTCGTTCCTTTAGATCTAAGCTTCATCTTCCTTCTCTCTCTTTCTTTTTTTTTTTTTTTTTTTTTTCATTTTTCATGCTTGTTTCACACCGGAATAAAAGGAAACTGTAATTTCATATAAAAGCGTTTAATTAAAACCAAGATGGATATTTTTTCATCTTTCATCCGTCAAACCCCACTCTGTCACCTTCCTCTCTCTCTCTCTCTCTCTCTCTCTCTCTCTCTCTCTCTCTCCCGCTCTCTCTCCCGCTCTTTCTCTCACTCTCTCTTACTTCCTCAAAAACACACACACACATATTCACACACGTGCGCTCGAGCACGCATGCACATTACATTTACACGCTCATTCTCGTTTTTTTTTTCTCTGACTCATCGTTCTTATTCCTACCTCAATCACACACACACACACACACACACACACACACACACACACACATACACACATGCACACAAAGAGAGTCACCCACACATACACACAGACACTGCCGCGCACATGCACTCACACACACACACATATTCCTTTTGTTTTAGCAACAAAAGCCACCAACGAATACCGAGGCGTAATCATTTTTTTATTTCCTCACACACATCGCTGTTTATTGATTTTTACATTATTATTATTATTATTATTATTATTATTATTATTATCATTATCGGCATCATTATAAGTATGATAATCTTATCATTATTATTATTAGTAGTAGTAGTAGTAGCAGTAGTAGTAGTAGTAGTAGTAGTAGTAGTAGTAGTAGTAGTAGTAGTAGTAGTAGTAGTAGTAGTAGTTGTTGTTGTAACAAAAAAATTGAAACCATTCTGTGAATTAGCTGTAAGAGTATTATAAATTATTTTAGCTGATTTAAAGAAGATCATAGTTGATTTTCCCCAAATGGATTTAATTACACGAGTTGTCCATATGTGTGATATCAATCATATGTGCACCAACTCAACTAGGTACGAGTTTGTTTCTACTTGCCGTCATAGGGCAATATTTCTGCTCAAAACAATTTTAACGTAAATTATTATTTTTAAATCTCACAACGAGAGATATTCAGTAACAGTACTTTAGAGTAAAGATTTTTGCTAACATAACATGGCAGTCCTGGTTTAGGACGAATGTTGCTGTAATTTAGCCCCAGGAGACATCGTCTCCAGCTTCGAAAATATAAGGACGCATATCGTGTCCTTATATATATATATATATATATATATATATATATATATATATATACATATATATATATATATATATATATATATATATATATATATATATATATATATATATATATATATATATATATATATATATATATATATATATACACAAGCAAAGAGAGTGAGATCGATAAAGTCACAAAGAAGCACACACATATCTACATGCCTACATATGCATATAAATAACACGTTTCACGCAATTACAACCAAAGTCTCACAACATATCTGGCACGCCTTCTTCCTCTCAATCACCTCAAATCATTCTTGATAATTATATTGATGTCAATTCTGCCATATTATCTCTCCTCTTCTCTCTTTATCTCCGTCTTCTTCTGCCGCATTATTTTCTCTCCATTTTCATCTTCCTGTTACTCAGTATCCTAATTTTTTTTCTTTTGCGTACTCCTTTATATTATTATTATTATTATTATTATTATTATTATTATTATTATTATTATTATTATTATTATTGTTATTATTATTATTATTATTATTATTATTATTATTATTATTATTATTATTATTATTATTATCATTATTAATATCGTCATCATCATCATCAGCAGCAGCAGCAGCAACGACAGTAGTACTAGTAGTAGTAGTAGTAGTAGTATCAATAATAATAATTATGACATTGGGTGTGTCTCGGCAAGTGATTTCAACAAACATGCAGATTAAAAGCAAATAATAATGATAATAATAATATTTTTATTATGATTATCATCATCATTGCTGTTGTTGCTACTTACTAATACTGCGACTACCACTACTACTACTACTACTACTACTACTACTACTACTACTACTACTATTATTATTAGTACTACTATTATTATTATCATTAACTTCGTCATCATCACTATTCTTATTTTTGTTATTTTTGTTATTGTTATTGATAATATTATTTTTAATATTATCATTATTCTTATAACTTCATCTTTATTATTATCATTATCTACATCATCATCATCATTATTATTATTATTATTATTATTATTATTATTATTATTATTATTATTATTATTATTATTATCATCATTTTTATTATTATTGTTGTTTTTGTTGTTGTCGTTGTTTTTATTGCAATTAAACTGTGCTTCATTTTTACATATTTCTTATTCTTGTGCATATGTTCATTCTTCTTCTTCTTCTTCTTATTCTTCTTCTTCTTCTTCTTCTTCTTCTTCTTCTTCTTCTCATTATTATTATTATTATTATTATTATTATTATTATTATTATTATTATTATTATTATTATTATTATCATTTTCATTGTGTTTATAACTATTCCACTGCTACTTTTTTTCTTATTCATGTTCTTTCTTCTTTTCACTTTGCAGACTATATTTATACTGCAATTATCGCGACCAACATGTGTTGTAATTGTTGTTAATTACACAATTAATATTTCCATAGGTTGGGCATGGAATTGAGGTAGGAGATATGTAAGGTACGTATAATTAAGTTTCTTATTACACACACACACACATCTCACGATTAACATCTAATCTATCGACATAATGACCATAATTATTATGCGCGACATTTCATTTATTTTTGCCAATCTAATCACTTTCTTATTTTTCATTTCCTTTCTTTCTGCTTTTACTTTTCTTGTCATTCTTCTTCGTCTTCTTCTTTTCCTTCACTTTTCTTCTATTCATTCCTCTATTTCGTCGTCTTCTGTTCCTCGTTCTTTTTCTTCTGCAACTTCTTCTTTCCTTGCTGCTTTCTTCTTTTCATTCCTTTCCTTCTTTTCCTTCTTCGTCTTTTTCGTCTACTTCAGCTTCTTCATTTCCGTCTTCTTTTCTTCTTCTTCCTCCTCCTCTACCCCCTCTTCCAACTCTTCTTCTGTCTGTCTTCTGTATATCCGCGTTCTTTTTCCTTAAATTTATTCCAATAAACCGTTAATTCTATTTACTTCTATTAATATTGGTAAAACTGGATACACTTCCAATAAATAGTGAATATTCCATAAGCAAGTTTTTCCATTACCTCTCATTATTTTTGGAAGACTACAAATTGGCAGAACCGTCAGGGCAACAGATAGAAATGTCTTGTGATATTTGCTCCGGTTCGCCTTGCTTGTCTGCCTTGTGAGTTCAAGCGCTACCTAGGTGAACTTTCGAGGTGAGTGATAAATAAAAGAAATACCAGTCCAGAGTCGAATAATTCTTCTCTATCTCTCTCTCTCTCTTTCTCTCCCTCTCTCTCCTTTAATCCGCAGGTCAGCCCCGACTGATCCGATCTATTTTAAAAACCTTCCAGCTAAGACAACAACGTCGTTTTTCTCCTGTATTTTGCATCTTAAAAAACGGCTTCCCAGGCTTGTAAATCTTTCAGCCACCATAAAATAAGAGAACTGCCAGGGCCGTCATTCGTATACGCAGTAAAGAAGTATGCTAAACTCGGAGTTAAGCGAAGTGAATTCAGAAAAATTTTGTCCTGGTATATAGAATTATTTTTGCGTCAAAATGTCTCCGTAAAATACAATGTACTCTGCGTACATTAGGAATTAAGAGTTTTTGTGTGTTTAGAAAAGCTGAAAAACATTGGCATCCTACATATCATGGATGGTTCGCCATGAGACGCAATTCACTTAAAAATTAGAACGGAATATGTTCTAAAATATTCTCCCAAAGCTGCAGAAAATAATTTCACCTTTCTAGAATGGTTTATGGTTCTATATTTTTAGAATGACATTGTAGGTTAGATATAAGAATAAGAAGCAGGTTTTGGCCGGTTTGAACATAAAACAGGTAGAATATTTGGGCCAATATATCCGGTTTAGATGCTAAAGGATTAAGATATTTAACAAAGAGAAATTCTTCGATACGGCATTGTTTTTACCAGGACTGCAGTATCTGAAGGGATGTTAGAATTTTCAACTAATGACTTGTCCATCGAGAAAAAAAAACCTTACATTGTTGATATTCTAAATTTAACGGTTTTTCAATATTCTTTTACTATTTCAATAAAACGGCATTGAGTTCTATTGTGACTCAGAGTAATAATATTAAGAAGATTCAAAATTCTTCACAACGGTTTCTATGGCTCCCTTTGCAGCTGGCTTAATTTCTTTTCCAATCAAAAATTGCTTTCGTTTTTATTCATATATTTATTTTCTGTGTGTTGTAGGAGTTACACGAAAGGAAATAATACCCGTGGCCTTTGTTTTGTTTTCATAATCGCCATGAAATTTGAGAAATGACATTAAGAATGGTTGTGTTCCAAACCTTTCCTCTAGTGCTTTGAAAACTGAAGATCGTCTATGTTTTTATTTCGATATTTTTGTTCTATATTTGCATCCAACAATTTCTTAAGAATTCTCTTTCATCTTAGAACGCATCCCTGCAATTTTTCCAAATGTCTTTTCATATAATAAACACACATTGTCTCATTAGCGATTGACCAAATTAGACAAAATGTCGAATATTACAACGAATATGGCTGACATTTCGTTTTTTTAATTTTGACCCTCTAAAGATGGCACACTGTAAAATTAATGAGCTATAAAATCCGAAATAATAAATCCGAAATTTCAGCAATATGAATACAATATTAGATAAACTAGTTATGTCATTTTCTAGTAAACTGAAAGTTAAAAAACTATAATCGTATTACAATATCCTGAGTTCAAATTCCGCCGGAGTCGACTTTGCCTTTCATTTTTCGGGCTCGATAAAATAAGTACCAAGTGAATACTGGAGTTGATGTAAGCGACTCACCTCCAACCCCAAAACCACTGCCCCTGTAGCAAAATTTGAAGCCATTATATTAATAATAATAATAATCCGTATTATTATTATTATTATTATTATTATTATTATTATTATTATTATTATTATTATTATTGTTATTATTATTATTAGTATTATTACTATTAGCATTACCATTATTTCTTATATTCCTCGCCTAGCTTCGCGTTACTTATTTTCCCTTGTCACTGATAACGAATATTCCATTCCTTCTGTTCTTCTTTTGTAATTCTCTATGATATAAAGAAATTCTTTCTGTCTTATATTTTCCTCAAACCTTACTTCGTGGACGGATTCCATACTTCTTTCCGCCTGGCCTTCCTTCCTTCCTTCTTTTCTTTTGTTTCTGTCTTCCTTTCTTCGGTCTTTCGTATCATTCTTCTCTTCAATCTTTACTTAATTCCTTGTGTCTTGCATTCCAAAGATTTATGGACGCAAAAGACTTCTAATACTGTGTTTCTGTATATATATATATATATATATATATATATATATATATATATATATATATATGTATGTATGTATGTATATATGCAATGTATAAATATATGTGTATATATGTACATAGGTATGCATATATATATATATATATATATATATATATATATATATATATATATATATATATATATATTCATAATATACATATAGACATACATATGAATATATATAGATAGACGCTCATACATGCAGCTACGTATATATATATATATATATATATATATATATATATATATATATATATATATATAATTAGAGAGGCAAAGGAAGAGAAAGATATGTCTATATATATTTATGTACATATATGATATGATGTATTCATATAAAAATACATATTTATATACATAAATACATTCATACACACATATATTCACATATATAAGTATATATACATATATATATATATATATATATATATATATATATATATATATATATATATATATATATATATACAGAACTGTGTGTAATGTATATATATGTATGTATGTATATGTGTATGTATGTATGTGTACGTATGCATGTATATCAAAGAAAAAAGAGCTTGTTTAGATCTACAGGAAATATTTAACAGAAATAAGCGCTTGACGTGTAATCGGTCAAAGCGGAACGATAAATCACACGTGTGCACCTCACTCTTTATCTCTCTTTCACTTTTTGCATAATCACACACACCCACACGATCACACACACACACACACACACAAAAACAAAAACAAACGAACACACACAGGCACACGCATATAGATACACACACATATGTATTTGTATATATATATATATATATATCCGCCCTATCAATCTCCGCCATTATGCACCGGCAAACATCAAACATGTACCTCTCATGTAAGCATTAAATATCCGTAAAGAATATGACGTTAACTCATTCTTATTTATTTTCGAGGTAAGGAAAGTTAGAAAAGAAATGTTATGTACGTATACATGCACATGCATATATACATACAAACACACGCCGCAGATATATATATATATATATATATATATATATATATATAGACACACAGACCTATATATATATATATATATATATATATATATATATATATATATATATATCATAGATATATATATATATATAATACATATTAATAATTATATATATTAGTGTTATTATTTGTACTTGCTAAATAAATATATGTATATATATATATGCATATATATATGTATATATATATATATACATATACATATATATATATATAGAGAGAGAGAGATGTATGCATGCTTGTATGTATGTATGTTTGTATGTATGTGTGTATGCTTATGTGTATATATACTTTCTTACGTGTTAAATTACATTTTCTCTCTATTTTACAGTAATGAGCTTCTCTGACTATTGCTAATATATGTCAAATAATGTCTCTAGAAGTTAATATATACATACATACATACATACATACATACATACATACATACATACATATATATATATATATATATATGTATATATATATATATATATATATATATATATATATATATATATATATATATATATATATATATATATATATATATATATATATATACATATGTGTGTGTGTGTGTGTGTGCTGGTGCCAATTGTAGCACCTTTAATTATCAATATATGTATATTCATAGTATACACAAGCGTGTGGGGTATGCAATAATAATACGCCGTAGGGGACGGCAAAGGACCGTACGAATAAAGCAGGAAGAAACACACAATGTACGTGAGCATGCCCCTTCCTTCACCAGTTAGCGACCAGATAGCGATCACAAGTTCGATATCTACCGATAACATTGTTTAATTTGGCGGTGTCGCCAACATTCCGCTGGGGTATTTCACGCACAGAGTGAAATAGAGAGACTGATTTTCAAGCTATATTCTTGTCACTGTACATTCGTGTCACAGAGGTTCTGGCAAAAGAACCATCAGTGCCATATTCTACCAATCATGCAAGCTGGCGACCAGCCTTATTACCTACACAGTGTATATCTGAATCTACCCTCACCCACCCGCATTAGATTCATAACAGGAGAGTTTGAGACATACTGAACCGCTTACACAAGGATCCAACGAGTAACGGTGATCGATCTATTTGATAATTTAATCATCATCAAAACCGATGCGAGATGAGTCATTTTATCGACCATCGATAAATAAAAATAATATTTCTTCTCTGTAGTATTTGAACTTAGACGCAAAAGACCCAAACGCCACCTAAAGATTTTTTATTTGTTTTCTTTTTTTTTGTTCGTTCGTTTGCTTGTTGCTTTTTTTTGTTCTTGTCTTTCTTTTCAGAGAATCCACTATCGCCAATATATTTCTAATCAACGTCGAGGAAACTGCGTTTTGATATTGTTGTTTGGTAGTCTCACATGCATCATAATTGCGCCGGTTGTCTGTGATCTGAGTTTAGACCGTACCCAGATCGATTCTGCCTTTCATCGCTTTCCTGTCGATAAATAAAGTACCAATTAATTATTGGAATTGATTCTTCTCTTTCTTTCTCTTTCTCTCCCTCCTCTCTCTCTCTCTCTCTCTCTCTCTCTCTCTCTCTCTCTCTCTCTCTCTCTCTCTCTCTTTCTCTTTCACACGCATATACACACTGAAACACATTCATAGTCAAAAAGAGTGTATCTTGTAAAAAAAACTTCTCTGCTTTTAAACCACATCTATTTTGTCTGTTAATCTTTCTATGTCACTAAATTACTAATTAAATAGATTTTTAAGCCCTAAAATTCACTCCATAATTGCCTGCAGGCATATGACGTTGTAGTTAAGAGTGCGGGCTACTAACCCCAAGATTCCGAGTTCGATAATAATAATAATAATAATAATAATAATAACATTGAAAAGTACCTTAGGAAGTAGAACTCAGGTTCGAAATTTCCCCAAGACACTTTATGAAAGCTGAAAAAATAAATGTTAAAATATATTCTGTATGGTAGAAGAATAACCAATTTACAGCACAGGAATTTTAACAACCAAATCCTGTATGGACCCTGCAAAGAGTCATAAGGCCCCCAGTTGAGAACGACTGCCTTAAATTAATATTCTTTTTCCCAAATTGCTGTTTTCGATCTCCGATAGATTATTATAAAGGCTAGGCGTTAAAATGACCTATAATCATTGATATACAGGGAAAATGTTTTTATGTAATAACAAGCACTGATTGGATGAAATGGTCCAAAAAGATCTTATTGGTTTACAATAAAACAGTTATCTGAAAGCATGGAGGCGGTTCCACTTAGGAGAAATGAGATAATGTTATGCAAACCAATATGCATAAGTTCCGTTTTGTCAGAGTCGTTAGAGAGTTAGACGAAATGCATTACCGTATATCCTCTGAAAATATGCATTCTGAGCTCAAATATAACCGATATCAATACTGCTTTTCATCCTTCTTCGGTCGATAAATAAAATCCTTCTCTCCAGGCTTACATATTATTTACAATATAATTTAATAGAAGGCGGCGAGCTGGCAGAATAAATCGTTAGCATGCCGGCATACCGGCAGTCTTCAAGTTCGGAGTTCAAATTCCATTGGAGTCAACTTTGCGTTGTATAATTTCGGATTCGATAAAATGAGTATCATTTAAAGACTGGGGTTGGTTTAATCGACTTAGCCCCTTCTCCAAAACCTGCAGACATTTTTCCAAAATTTGAAACCAATATAATTTAAGGGAGATTTGGCAAATCTTTCAGACCTAATGTCTCTAGAATGCTTGGCTATCCTGGTCTTACTGAAAGGAAATTTGGTTGTTT
>NC_142952.1:7126697-7134197 GCF_046866305.1 Octopus bimaculoides
AGTAGTAGTAAAGATAGTTAAGATGGCAGCTGTAGTAGTGATGGTGGTGGCGGTGGTTTGGGTTGTGGTGGTTGTGGTGGTGGTGGTGGTGGTGGTAGTAGTAGTGGTGGTGGTAATGGTGCTGGGTGTGGTGGGGAGTGTTTTTAGCGGGAAGTAGAAAAATTCGATCGATCTCGGTTCAAGCTTCCGTTTGATGTCGGTCGCCATTTTTGTTTTGTGCGAACGGTTAAAACACAACGAGATCTAAAACCGCTCTGACGGTTACATTACTTCGGCTGAAATTTGTTACCGAACCAGCAAAAAAAAAAAAGGTCATGTATAGATGTAAGAGCAAAAGGTTATTTTTATCCGGGGGTTGGTTTTTAAGAAGTTGCTGCGTCATGAAAAACACCGAGAGGAAGGAAGAGAGAGAGAGTGAAAGAACGTGTGAGCGAAGGAGTGAGTTAGTGAGTGAAAGATGTGAAGAAAGGACGCACGAAGGAGCAAAACAGCTGAAGTTCGAACGAAATGGTGAATAATACAGAAAAGAAAATTATAAAGAAGCTATACGATGATAGAGAAAGCGAGTTAGATATGAAAATCTGCCGGTTCAATATCGTTTCATTTTTCTTTTCTACTTTGTATTCTACCTTGCTTTGTTTTTCTCGTTATTAAATAAATAGTCCACACACACACACACACACACACACACACACACACACACACACACACACACACACACACACACACACATACATACATACACTTATACACATGCAGATATATATACGCATGTATGTTTATATATTTGCGAAGTTTCTGCGATAAGATGTTTTTAGGAAAAGAATGAAGTTTTGTTCTCCAACTTTTATTGCAATGACTATTTACAGCCTGCTACGAAATATAAAGGAATTTTGCCGATATGGGGGGATTATACGAAGCTTATTAACATCCCAACAGACACACATATACATACACATACACACATGTGTACGTACATGGATGTGTTGTGTTCTATTCTGTCTTTAAATATACGAAGTCTTCTTGTGAGGAAGGCGCTGGTTTCTAACAAAGATACAAAGCTCCAGTGTTTGGAATATAGATAAAGAAAGGAACGAATTGGCATTTTTACAACTTAACAAAAGTCTTGCATATTTCTACTGTTCCACTTACAGATTGTTATTTATTTATTTATTTGTTTGTTTGTTCTTTTGCTAATTCAATACGCAGACTAAGTTTTCGATCTTCATTTCAGTTTTAAAATTCGTATTATTTTCAGTTTATTATCCTGCTTATTCCATTTTGTCCTAAAATTAAATAAACCAAAACAAGAGGAGACACAGAGGACACAGAGTGGCTGATGAGGCCACACAATGTGTGAGGAAAGAACTTTGACAGACGCATACACTAAATACAATACGAATAAAGACTAAAGTGTAGACTGAATAAATGAACATCCCAAAGTATAACAATAAATTATAACTATTATGTGTTATGCTATACTTTGATAGCAAAAGTGTACTTCTAAATTTATCCTTTGTATGATAGGCGACGCCGTAGTCTTATAAATAATACTGATCATTAAATAATTTTGCTTGTTTCCCCTCGCAGCATTATTTTTTTCGTCTAATTAATGTTTTAATGTTGTAATTACAGCAACACTAGATAATTGTTTACCAAGCAGATGGCGCCCCCAGTTGATCTTGTCTCTTAATATTTATATTTTTCTACAACACCTATACAAATTCTTATCTATTGTTTGCTAATGAGGTAATAATACGACAGAATTATGCTCGGTGTTGTCTCCCTTATTATTTGGTGAAATTATAAGAATAATGTTGTTTATTGTTTCCTCAGAGAATAAATACTGATAATTAATTTTTGATTTTTGCTTAACATACACTAAGCTACTTTTACCGGCCTACCTATTTATTTATCCATCTTTGTTTCTGGTTATATAATTTTCATTCTATATATCAGTTTAAGAATCTATGTTCCTGTATAGCTATCTGCTTTTATATCTGTCTATCGACCAAACTACAGAGTGATTCAAAAGTTAACATACAGAAGAGCAATTTATTTTTATATAAGCAACAGTTTATAAGAACAGTTTTCTTTTAATATTTAACAGGCTCTATATGGTTACCATTGTTTTGAATACGCATTGCAATACGTTTACCCCACTCATTGTGAACGTGTAATAGCACATCTGGTGATACTTGTGCAAAGGAGTTGGTGATGCGTTCCTTCAAATGATTTATGTCTTTTATCTTTCTGCGATACACCATGCATTTCAAATGCCCCCAAAGATAGAAATCAAGAGGGGTCAGATCAGGGGATTTAGGGGATCTTCTAAACTGTTTCTTATTTTAAAAAAATCAATTTTTCCTATGTATGGAGACTTTTGAATCACCCTGTATTTATCTCTTTATCATATCTATCATATTTCTGCCCCACCCCCACCTTCTCTCTCTCTCTCTCTCTCTCTCCATATACTGTTCTGTATCTGCCTGTCTCCGTCGCTAAGTCTCTGTTTATATCGCTGTCTTTTTGTTTCTCTGAATGTCGTACTCGCTCACCTATTCACTTACAAACACACACACACACACACACACACACACATACACACACACACATACACACACACTCACACTCACACACACACTCAGTCACTCATTCCTACACACACCCACACGTAAGTATACGCACTCATCCTTTCATTCCCTCATTCATTCACTCAATTTGTCATCCAGGGACTCTAACACTTACTACTTTAATATTTCTATCTATCTGTCTGTCTGTCTATATACATATATATTGAGTATACATATATATTGAGCTTTCCATTATTTAATTTTCTCTCTCTCACTCTCTCCCCGTTTCACACAAACACACACACACACATACACACACTCTCTTTCTCTCTCTGACTCAGTCTCTCACTCTCTCTATCTATCTATGTATCTATCTGTCATCTTTCTTTCTCGTTATATATCAATGTACCTATCAGTCTGTTTGTCTGTTTATCTATCGTCTACCTATCTATTTATCTATTTATCTATCACTGACCATCTCTCTCTCCCTCAAATTGTCTCTCTAACTATCTCTCTCTCTCTCTAACTCTCCATCTCTCTCTGTCTCTCTAATTATCTTTCTACCGTTCCCTCTCCATCTCTCTCTCTCTCTCTCTCTCTCTCTCTCTCTCTCTCTCTCTCTCTCTCTCTCTCTCTCTCTCTCTCTCTCTCTCACACACACTCTATCCTATCAATCTATATATTTATCTGTGTTTCTATCTCTCTATCTGTTTTTGTTTGCCAATCTCCCTCTCCCTATAAATGTATGAGTGCATATATATATATGTGTATATATATTTGTGTGTGTATGTATGTGCATGTGCGTATATATATATATATATATATATATATATATATATATATATATATATGTATGTGTTTGTATGTGTATGTATAATTGTATGTACGTATGTATGTATATGTACGTATATATATGTATGTGTGTGTGTGTATATATATAAGCAGCCGCCCGTGCGTACACACACGCATACACATACACACACACGCATACGCACACGCACACACACGCACGCGCGCATGCTTTTAGCTATTTAATATTTCCTGCATTAAATATGTTATCATTAACAAAACTATTGTCTTTTTCTTCTTACGCTTCTTTTTTTTCCATAACCATGGCGTCTTTCACATTCTTAAATACAATGCTATCTTAATAATCCATTCTGGAAATCGAGATAAAGAAATTTTTACAAAAAGATATTCCGCAAGTTGGTTACAGTTCTGATATTCATTTGAAAGAAAGTTTTGCTCAAGAATTTCTTTGAAAATGCTAAAGAACTCTCTTTCAGTCAAAGAATTTGCCAAAAGCTACAAGGTTAATAAACTGGATTGCATTTGAATGTGAGGAAAGGTGGAGATGCGGTAGTTTATAGAATGTCATACGATATTAAACTATATTACGTAATAAAAACGTCTCAGTTTGACAGAAAAAAATAACAAACGATTTTGACCAAAAGCATTTAAGAAACACCTTCCTCAATTATTATCATCATCATCAACAACAGCAGCATTATTGTTGTTATTATAATTATTATCTTTCAGTATTATTATTATTATTATTATTATTATTATTATTATTATTATTATTATTATTATTATTATTATCATTATTATTATTATTATTAGGGCGGCGAGCTGCCGGGAACGTTAGCACGCCGAGCAAAATGCTTAGCGGTATTTCGTCTGCCGCTTTACGTTCTGAGTTCATATTCCATCGAGGCCGACTTTGGCCTTTAATCCTTTCGGGGTCGATGAAATAATTGCCTGTTACGCACTGGGGTCGATGTAATCGACTTAATCCCCCTTCCTCCAAACTGCCCTTTCTCGTCCCACATCCGCACTTAGTACTCTCCACGGTTCTAACCGCTCTTGCCTTTATGACATTCGTTCGTAAAGCCTGGCTTTGAGCAAGTATAATAAGCTCTTCCGTTTATTTTTGAGTTCTTTATTGTTTAACTGTGTGGTTAGGGCAGCGGACTCGCAGTCATAGGATCGCGGTTTCGATTCCCAGATTGGGCGTTGTGAGTGTTTATTGAGCGAAAACATCTAAAGCTCCACGAGGCTCCGGCAAGGGATGGTGGCGAACCCTGCTGTACTCTTCCACCACAAGTTTCTCTCACTCTTACTTCATGTTTCTGTTGTGCCTGTAATTCAAAGGGCCAGCCTTGTCACACTGTGTCACGCTGAATATCCCCGAGAACTACGTTAAGGGTACACGTGTCTGTGGAGTGCTCAGCCACTTGCACGTTAATTTCACGAGCAGGCTGTTCCGTTGATCGGATCAACTGGAACCCTCGACGTCGTAAGCGACGGAGTGCCAACAACAATTCTTTAACTGTAACCAAGATTTGTCTGCTGCAGCATCCAGCATTTGATTACAGGCAAGTTCACCGCCATCAATTCACCGCGAAAAAGGTTCATCGTGAGGAAAGTTTACTGAGAAAATATATCCATAGTATTTCCCCATAAATAGTTAAAAACTATTTTATTGAAATAGAAAAAAAACAGTGAATTGATGACAGTCAACTTGACCTACGGTGAATTGATAACGGTGAACTTTACCTGCAGTGAATTAATGGCGGTGAACTTACCTGACATGCCAGCGTTTATCCGAGACGCTGACCGTTCAGCACTTTTCCCCAGATATTTGTTTCTCATTCTTGCTTTCACATTTCCTCGTATTCGTTTTGCAGCGCCCACATATTCTCTCTTCTCTGTTTTGGTAGACGAAATAAGTTTCTCTATGCTATTTCTCCCCTACTCACCTATATCAAGTTCTGCCACTTTCACGTAGTTTTCTATCTACATCAATCCACTCTCTCCTTTCTTCCATGTTTATAACCTATCAGCACTGTCCCTTGAATATAATGACCTATACAAAGACACTGTCTTTCTGGTTAAATTCTATGCCTCTTAGTTCATCTTTAATCCAGTTCCGGAGAGCAGCAGTTTATCGTATTAGAGACACCGCCCATGTGTTTATTGTACAGATGCTTTTACCACGATTCGGTTTTCAGCTTAGCACCTTTTCTACTCTCCTAAAATATTCATTACTCACCTTCTCCTCCATTTCCCTTCAGAGAATTCTATTTGTCTCTAAAACTCCAAGGTACTTGTAACTATCATCTTTACTCATTGCTTTGATTGATGTCTCAGCTGAGAGTTTAATCCCACCTGACTTGGATATTTTCCCTCTCTTTATTGCTAGCACCGCACGTTTATCTATTCCAAACTTAATTCCAATGTCATCACTCACGACTCTAACAGTCTGAATCAATGAAACTAAAACTTTTTCATTTTTGGCAAAGAAATTCAGGCCGTCCAAAAACCTTGGGCAAGTCTCTTCTACTAAAGCATCGGGCCTACCAAAGCCTTGTGAGTGGATTTGTTAGACTGAAACTGGAATAAATTTGTCGCACCGCGCGAGTGTGTGTATGTGTATGTGTGCGTGTCTGTGTCAGTGTTTGTCCCTCACCATTACTTGACAATGGGCACTGGTGTGTTTACTCTACCGTAACCTAGCCGTTCGGCAAAAGTAACCGATAAAATAAGGACCAGGCTTAAAGGAAAAACATAAGTACTCGGGTCGATTCGCGCCGCAGTTTAATGATTGAAACCAGCAACAGATAAAAGGTAACAGATTCTTATACAAATACACACTCATATACATGAATATATATACATAAATACATAAATATACGTCCACCTACATATATGTAGGTGTGTATGTTTGGCGGGGTGACTGTCAGAATGTCTAATGAAATTATTCCTCATCCCAGCACAAACAAATAAGAAGTTCATTGTATTAGTTATACATTAGGGACCGTCCATCTATTTCGATATGTTTATTGATTCAGCAGACATCAAATATGTTAAAATTTCCATGAAACATTGAGTATTTCTCTACTTCCTCACTAATATTCCTCTAGGACTGACTTTAATTATATTATTTCTCTTTTAATTATTTACATTCCTTCTTTCTTTGTTGTGTTTTCATTGATTGATTTGATAACGTCTGCTTTTATTTTCTCTGCTTCTTCATCGTTCTTTTTCCTTCAAATACTTTCTCTATCTCGTTTCTCTTCGTATTCTTCTTCTTCTTTCATTCTTCTTCTATTCTCTTCTTCTTCTATTCTCTTCTTCTTCTATTCTCTTCTTCTCCTTCTAGTTTCTTCTTCTTTTTCTATCCTCTTCTTCTCCTTCTTCTATTTTCTTCTTCTTCTTCCTTTTATCTTCTCTTCTTCTCTATTTTCTTCCTCTTCTTTCTTCCAATTCTTTCTTTGTCTCATTTCTCTTTGTCTGCTTCCTTTTCTAGTCACTTCTTCCCTGACGTCTTTATCATTTTCGTGTCTTCTCTTCTTCATCTGCTACTATGAGAAAGTATTTCCCTGTTTTACGAGTATTCGCTTTACGAGCGATGTCCGAGACCAAATAAACTCGTATATCGAAGCATTACTGTAATATATTATTTATATACATATATGTGCGTGTATGTGTGTGCATACGCATATGTAGATATATACATATATATATATATGTGCGTGTGTATGTGTGTGTTTGTATATGGTAAATAAATACTATGTAGAGTAAAATTTATTTCTTTATTGCCCACAGGGGGCTGAATATATAGGGGACAAACAAGGATAGACAAAAGGATTAAGTCGAATACATCGACGCCAGTGCGTATCTGGTACTTATTTAATTGACGCCGAAAGGATAAAAAGCTATGTCGACCTCGGCGGAATGTAACGGCAGTCGAAATACCGCTAATCATTTCGCACGTCGTAATAACAATTCTGCCAACTCGCCCAATTGTATGTAGTGGGAAAATTAAGATAAATAAATATTTAGTTCCTACGTACGTTTCACCATCGCAGTTATTTGGAGCTCGGCATTGGATGCCTAACCGCAATGGATCATCATGGAAAAC